>NC_081566.1:62698081-62876130 GCF_022355385.1 Mustela nigripes
GGGGGGGGGGGTTGTCCAAGAGAGACAGCTGCCCCTGGGGCGGGAGAGGCCCGAGCTAACCTGAGCTGGGCCCATTTGAACTTAAGAGGCCTCGGAACCCATCTCCTGGCCTCACAGGAAAGCCACTGAGCTGCCCCCAGCAGCAAGCCAGGGCCACGGCCAGACAGCCAGACAGAAGGCCACGGGAGGGAGTTTCTGACTTCAGCTGCACTCTGGGGGAGGGGCAGACGCTGGAACACTGGACCTGCCCCTCAGCACCCCCAAGGGTGTGAGATGGGGCTAAAAGGTGACCTGGGCCCCCCACTCCCACCCAGTCCATCCCAGCAGTGGCACCCTCCCCTCCTGCTCCCCACCCCGCACCCCTGCTGCTTGGCTCCCCACTTTCTACTCTGTCCCTTCCCTCTGGGCCCCCGGCTTCAGGCCCTTGGACTTAATAGGCCTCGGCATCGGGTATCAAATGACCCAGAGTTGGGGCCTCTGTATTTTTAACCCACCAGACGCCCGAAGCTCCTGCCACTGAAACCGGAGTTGCTGGCTCCTCGGCGCTCCCCACCCCCGCTCACTCCCCACGCCCTGGCCCCTCCATCTTCCAGGCCTGGTGCAGCAGCCGAATCAGCAGCCTGCCAAGGACCCCAGACCCATAGAGCCCTGTCCCTAGGGGACCTGCTGCGGGAGGAGGGCGGTCACAGGAGGGAGACACCAAGGCGGGAGCCTGGTGCAGGTGCTGCGCCACGGGCTCGCCTTACAGCCGCCTTACAGCCGCCTTCTCTGCCGCTCAGCCTCCAGACCCTCCGGGGACCTTTCCTCCTCCCGACCCTGTTGTTCTGGTTCCGCCGCAGCCCTCCTTGGGAGTTTGGGCTCTAAGTCGTTTCGGGTGTAAGTGCTGGGATCAGACAGACCTTGGGGGACTCATCAGGGAAGCAGGGTGGGTGCTCCGAGTCTACGTGCTGTGTGAGTCACTGGACAGTGTGCTTCAGGCGCTCATCGCACCGGGCTGTCCCTCAACGCACACGCTTTGTTTTTGGTGACAGTCGACCACGCCGGCAGGTTTCCGTCGCATCTCTCTGCCCTGCATGCTTTGCGCTCAGCCCCCAGAGAGGTGGGACCATCACGACTTCCAGGGCAAAGTGGACCGGCTCACAAAGCAACAGCCAGTACAGGGGTGAAGAGGAAAGGGGAGCCACCTCTGAGGGTGTGAGGGCGGGGGTAGCGGGGGAGGGGGGAGGGCCCAGGGCTCCTCCTCTTCCTCCCCAGACACAGCCAGGAGCCTGGGCCCCTCTTCTCAGGCTCCGGAGACCATACCTTTGGGAATGTCCGTCCCCCTGGGCAGAGCCAGGGGTGAAGGGGCAGGGCGCTTCACCCAAAGTCAAGGCTACGGGATCCAGAATGATGGGATGGGGCCGAGGTGCCGGAGGGCAGGGACCAGCGTCCCATCCCCAGAGGAAGGCTGTGTCCCACCTTCGCCACTCACCGTGGGACGCTTCCCAAGTCCGGTCGGACCTCGGGTTCTTCATGGACGACCTAAGGTCTTTCCTAGCACCACGTTCCATGATGAGTCCATGCGCCACTCTGGGCTGGGGTGCTGCAGTCCCCTCTCGAGTCGGGGGCTCTGCTGCGTCTCTCACCTCACCCGTGCCTCTGACCCTGCTCCACTGTCCTGTCCTCGCTTTCCCTCGGCTCTTTGGACTTTAAGTCGGGAGTCAGCCCTCAAGGGGCAGCGATGCTTGATTCCAACCCCCTCCCAACCCCAACTCGGTCCCTGAAAGGCCGCCCTGCCCGGCTCTCATGGAGACCTCAGAGACACTGTCACAGTAGTCCCCTCTTTGCAGAAACCAGACGGACACATCCAGCCAGGTGAGGGCCACTGCAAACATTTACTGTCTACACTGGCTACTGATTGAGCAGGATAGCGCCTCTCCCACCAGACACAGGCTGAGCGGGCCCTCCACTTCCCCAGGGCCCTCAGTCCAGCCCCAGGACTGCCTGTCTCTCTCCTCCGGGTAATCCATCCCGGCATCTCTGCCCTGACTCATGCTCTCTCAGATGCGCCCGACTCATAACCCCAGCCTCCCACCCAACCCGGGGACGCCCCCCGCACGGGAAGCTCTTCTTCTGCTGAGTTCAGTAGTAGGTCTCTCTCTCCAGCCACCCTGTGGATGAGAGGAGACCAGAGTGAACTGGGGAAGGGAGAGGGGAGCCCGCTCAGGAGGGAGGAAAAGGGGCGGAGAGGGAGGGGCCCGGCCCCCTGGGAACAAGGTGGGGAGGGGAGAGCTGGTCGGAGGCTGGAGACGCCTTGGAGCAGGGAGCGGGGCCCTCACCGCCAGGATGACAGCGGATGGTGAGTTTTCTAATTTCATCATAGATAAAGATGAGAAGGCTGTAGGGAGTGGCGCAGAGCCACCAGGGTAGCCTGTGGGGGACAAGTGTTAGTCAGCAGGGTGGGATCGAAGGGCCGGAGGAGGAAGGACAGGTGCGGAGGGCAGGTGCAGAGAACAGCTCATCACCGGCTGGAGGGCTGAGCCCCAGCCCTGGGGAGGTCAGAGCCCGGTGGGGGAGGGGGGAGGTGGGAACCCAAGAAGCCAGTGACAACAGAAGGCAACAAACTCCGCGTTAGAAGTTCCCGCAGTGCTCCTGGCTTCTGCAGTCGCTCACGGAGACCCCTGTTGCCTTACCGGTCTTCTGGGCCTTGTGCCCCCAAAGGGGCGGGTGGTCTGAGCAGGAGGGGTCTCCCCGGGACTACCCCTGGGCGGATATTTCCCCGAGGAATGGATACACTTGTCCATGTTGCGAACATGGGGAACATTTTTCTTCCGGAATCTCTTCTGTCCTCAGAGGCCAGGGAGACTCCGGGGAAGAGTCAAATCACAGCCACGTTTGTTCCCTTGGGTGACAGGGAGGTGACCTAGCCCAGTGGCATCACTCGGAGCCGCGAGGCTCACTGTTTTCCAGTAGCTGCATTAAAATAAGTAAAAAGAAACGGGGGGCAGTTCATTCTAATACTAGGTTTTTATTTAACCCAATATATCCAAAGCATCATCGTGTGCACAGGGAACCGAAGGAAGCATTCTGAAGGAGGTAGTTTACAAGCTTCTTTTCCCCTAAGTCCTTGGGGTCTGGGGAGTATTACACGCTGAGGGCGTGTCACACGTCAGACACTGGGTTTTCCAAGGGTCAAGACAATGTAGTCCAGCCCAGACAGGAAAGTTGTGCTCAGTGGGACAGTCCCTGAGAGTCTACGTCTACATTAACTAGAGAAGATTACGAGTTTTGGTTCTCAGTCTCACTAACCATATTGCAAGAGCTCAGTAGCGAGTGACTGAGGGTGTTATGGGAAAGAAGGCAAAAGAAAAATGAAATTTCCGTACTGCCTCCACCCCGCTGACGAGTCCTTGAACCAGGCCGAGTGACGTGCCTCCTGGGATTCAGCTGCCTTGGTGCTCCTACCTTGCTAAGGGCCAAAGGCAATCTTAGCCCGACTCCCAGGACCCTGTAAGTGTACTTTAACATAAAAAAATTCCTCTGGAAACTTCCTTTATTCCTACCCTCTCAAGATACACGTTGGCAATCATCCGCCAAGGATATGACCCCTTGATATACATCTGAGGAGTCTCAGGACTAAGGTTTTATTGGAGAGTAATAAATGACCTTTGACCTTTTCCTAACAATAGGAAACCGTCCCCTTCAGGGTCCTGGGAGCCGTGCCTCCAAAATTCCTTAGAGACTGATGACGCTTCCCTAGCCCCCTCCCAACTTGAAAGTATAGAACCAGGGGTTCCTGGGGGGATCAGTGGTTAAGCATCTGCCTTTGGCTCAGGTCATGGTCCCAGGGTCCTGGGATCGAGCCCCACATTGGGCTCCCTGCTCAGCAGGGAGCCTGCTTCTCCCTCTGCCCGTCCCCCTGCTCGCTCTGTCTCTCTCTCTCTCTCTCTCTCACTGTGTCAAATAAATATATAATATATATATGTATTTTTTAAATATGAAAGTATACAATCAGCCCCAGAGCAGCTCTTTCTGCCCAACGGTCCTGTTCTTGGGTTTTAACAAAACTACCTTTTGGCACCAAAGACATCTCAAGGATTCCTTCTCGGCCATCGGCTTTGAACCCTGACGTCTCTCCTGCATCAGGTGCTGCCGTCTTGGCCAGCAGGGGCCTTGGCTGGGGTTCATCCCACGTGCACACAAGGTTCCACACTCACGGCTCCACACACACGGCCACAAACTCATTCAACGGCAACAGCGATGTGTCCCTCCGTGTCCGTGTAGGGCGCGAGGGACTAAAACTGATGGCATGGTGATGGCCTTTGATCTCAAGGAGCTCAGGTGGTCCGAGAAGCAAAGACAGAGAAACAGCAGACGTGTCATGTTAGGTGACGTGTGCTGGGGTCAGGGTGCGCACAGAATGTTTGGGAGCCCAGTTAACGCCCTACTGCATCGACAAGGACTTGAATGTTGACATCGCTAGCAACAGGAACCAAGCTCATATGAACAAAGCTCCCGCAGTGACCCCCGCCGCCGTGCTGGGTGCCCTGTACACGTTTCTGCACGTAGTTCTCACAACGGTTTGCCCGGCGTGTAGGACGCAGGTACGGCTGAGGCCCAGCCAGGTTACACACTGTCCTGAATAATACACAGTAGAGTTGAGATGCAAACCTGGGCTTGTCAGTATCTAAGGGCAGCGCCAGTGTCTGGTATTAAGCATTAATTGGGCACCGACAGTATACAAAGCGTTGTGTAAAATGCTGCAAGAGACAGAAAGGTGAGTGAGGTGTGTGAATTTGTAGCAGATGAGCTGGAAGCAACAGTCTGAGTCAGGAATAGGCTGCCTTTGCAGGTAGGGGTGATGGGGAGCCATGGTGGTTTTGCTTTTTTCCCTGTAAACATTTTTTTTTAAAGATTTATTGATTTATTTTAGAGAGGTAGAGAGAGAGAGCGTGCTTGTGCTCATGCAAATGGGGATGGGGGAGGGGTAGAGGGACAGAGAGGGGAAGCAGCCTCCCCACAAGACCCTGAGATCATGACCTGAGCCAAAACCAAGAGTCAGATGTGCAACAGGCTGAGCCCCCCAGGAGCCCCTCCTCGTAAGTTTGTTCACAACAAGGATATACTAATGTAAAAAAAAAATACAAAAAAAAAAAACCCAGAAACATGGGCCCGTTTTGAGGGGAACAAGGTAGCAGACAGTGTGACTTTCTGCGTGCCCACTCACAGACGCACCTTGCCGGGGCTGCCTCCGCACAGCTCAATCAGCCGTGCGTGGATTAGACTATTTTTATGTTTACTTCCGCCCCAAGCCATTTGTATCCTTGAACAGCTATGCCGCCCGGCACTGTCAAAAAGACGCCCTTGTGTTGAGTGCCGGCAAGTCTGCTAAATTTCCACGTCTCGCGGGGTGCCATCACTCGGCACAGGCCCCCCCCATCCCTCCCTAAATAAGACGCGTTTGTGGGAGCACAGACGGTTCTTCTTACATCACCCAGGGTGGCCCAGTCCATCCCGGCAGCCCCCAGCGGGCGGCTTCCTCTCCCGGGGTCTCCCTGTGCTGGGGACCCCCGCCCCTGCCCCCCACCCCCCCGCAAGCCTGTGTCCCTTCCCTCACTCACTTGAGTGGGTACATCCTCATGGCTGCGTCCATGCCTGGTGTGTAGGACAGAAAAGCAGCCAGGAAAGTCTCCTCCAGGATCCCGAATATTAGGATCTTGTTTCTGGGAAGAAATGGGGAAGGGTGTGCTGGAGAAGAGGAGGGTGAGGTAGGGGAGCGGCATCCCCCTGCAGTGTGTGGGCAGGGGCGGGGCGCGGGCCCGGGCGGGGGCGCTCACTTCATGCCCTGTTGGAAGACGGAGTTGCGCCGGGTCTTGCAAATGATGAGGTCGGCCCACTGCACCACCACGATGCTGACAAAGAAGGCCGTGTGGCACGTGAACTCCAGCACCTTCCGCTGCTCGTAGGTCTGGGGGAGGGTGGGCGGAGGAGAGAGGGTGTGTGTCCCAAGGGGTCCGGGGCCGCCTCCCAGGCTCTCTCCCTCCGCACCCCTTCAAGGCCCAGTCAGGTCTCGGCCCCCAGCCTTCCTCTCATCTCTTCTCAGCACTTTCCGTGTTGGGTTCTGAGTTGTTTCCTTGCTTTCCTGGCCCACTGAGAGCCACTCAAGGGCAAGCACCTGTCTCCTTGACCTGGGTGCTGCCCTCCCATGCTTAGTTCTGGGGCTGCAGCTGGGCGGCTTTGAAGTGTTCAGCAGGTGAAGAGGAGGAGTGGTGAGAGGAAGAAGCAGACCCGAGAGCTGAGGACGGAGCTCCGAAGGGGAAGGGGCACGGAGGGCATCCGGCCGCAGAGGGGGGGATGCCGGGGGTGGGGGGGTCGGACCCCCAGGGGGTCTTCCTCGCCTCCGAACGTGACACATAAGGAACCTGTCTAGGGGGAAGAGAAGTAGGCTGGCCGGCCAGCACCAGAGTAGGGCCCGCGGGGTCACCGAGGACGTGGGAGCACAGAAAGGCGCATCTCCACTAGACCGGAGAAGAGGCCGTGTTTCAAAGATGAGAGCGGCGTGGTTCTGACTGACCGGTCGACTGAGCACAGAATTTGAGGCCCTGGAGACTGAGGGACGGCGAGATGCCACATACGGAGCCTCGAGAACTGTGGCGCGTGGAGGAAGAGATTCTGCCTGAGTGACTGGAACACAGAGGCTGACGTTGATGAGCCCTGTGCTGCGCCAGGAGCCAGTCCCATGGGCCCATCTGTGACGTCCCCGTCACTGCCCCCAGCACGTCAGCCACCTGCACCCCGGCACCCCGTGGCTGGCAGATTTCAGCTCTGACGCCCTGACTCGCCCGCTCCTGTCCTAGGTTCTGGGAATTCAGACATCCGTGCAGACGACCCTTCCAGCACCACGGTCTCCCTCTCCAGGGAGGTGGCCCTCCGCTCCCCACCTGGGCTGCTGGTGCCCATGTCACACCTCGGATCTGTCCTTGCCGAAAGCTGACCAGAAGAGCATCTGGTACCTAGAAGATGCTTCCTGGATGAGGAAGTGGTGATCAGTGGGATTGAAGGCGAAACGTATTTAGAAGGTAGGGAACTCTCCCTGGTTCTAGCAGTCTATGGAGTCCTTCCTGGTTGGGGCTGGGCGGATGGCTCCCTATGAGATTATCCGAAGATTATGGCAGGGGAAGAGGCATAGACCCTGCCTTTATGAACTTTCTTCCTCCGGGCAATTGTTCTCAACCCATTCCGCAATACTTCAAGATGTCTTTGATGTAATTTGGTGCTACTTCAAATTAATTTTAATTACCTTTAATTTATTACAAATAAATATATGTTGAGCTGTGTCTTAGCAGCAGGGAGATGTTATCAAGATATTAAACTAACAAAGGCTGGACTTGAGGATCGAGGAGATGCTGACAAGGTAATGACTTTGGGCATCATTAGACCCAGGAGTGATCTTGAAGGCTGAGAACAATTGACCTCTGACGGCCTCATGGGGCTCGGCTATGGGAAGCCAATTATGTACCAGGAGCGCATTTCCAACAACCAGGATTCTAACCTACTTTTGAGAAACCTACGGTTAGCTTGGTTTGGAGCTCATGGAGGAGGAGGAAGGTGCCAGGCAGGAACCAGAGCGGAGCTCTGGCGAAGCCCTTCTAGGGATGCCCCATGGGACTCGGCACAAGCCGCCAAACCTTTCTAGACTCAGTTTCCTTGTTTACAGAGTGATGATAACAGACTATGTGTCTCCTATAGACTCTGCGTCCTCTGCGGTCCTACGAGTCTAGCAATAATTGGTGTCATGTCGCCCACTGTTTTACAAATCGGGACAGGCATGTTCACAGGTAGGAAAAAAAAACATACTAAAATTTCTTGGACACATCCTGTTGGCCAGAGGGCTTCTGTTTGAACCTCATTTATCTTGGGTTTTAGGAAAGACTACTACAGAGGCATCCTTGATGTTGAACAAGTGTAGAGAGGTGAGAAAGGGAGATACGAAGCACATAGGTTCTCAGACTTGAAGTCGTGTTATGTGAACTCCCGTGGAAGGAGGGAGCGAAACAGAGAGGGAAGACCCAGTGCTCACTTCTGAGGGAATGATGCCGAGAACCTGGAAACACAGAAATCAGCCCCCAAGGTTGACATGATGAGGAAGACCTCCAGGCCCAAGGATGCCGAAAGACCCAGCAGAGTAAGGACAGGGGACAGAAGGCAGGAATGAACAGAAATGAAGTCATCGCTTGGAAAGTCTTCCTTTGAAGAGGATTTGCTGATGCAATGGGAGATTGAGGTCACGTAGGACTGGAGAGGCGGCGGCGTCAGCTCTGTCTGTCTGGTCACTGTCTCAGGCGTCACCCACTGCTCATTCACCTCAACTGCGTCACCCCCTCAACTCACCCACTGCTGTCCGTAGCTGTCCTCCAGGTCATTGGAGAACCGGTCGTCCCAGTTCAGGCGGATACCCAGCAGGTCAAGGGGCTTGAAGCCATTCTCGGCCAGGATCACGAAGTAGGTAAAGAACCCAGCCAGAGCCTGGATCATCCCTGTGAATGACAGTCACGGGACAGAGGGACCTGGTTCAGAGTGGGACCTCAAATGGCAGACCATGGAAGGTCATGGCCGGGTTCTAGCCGGGCTGATGGGTGTCTGAGCTTTCAGGGCTGAAGACGCTTGCCATTAGCGACCTGATCCCTTCACTCTGTGGCACTTGTCTCCAAGCCCCGACATTTGTCTCGAGGCTCTAAGCCAGAGTCATCTCTGAGTCACAGAACCTGAAAACTGAAAGGACCCTGGAGAGGATCCTTTTTCTTTCCACGAGCGCTGGACTCTTGTGCATCCACTTTCTCTCACAGGCGGACCCCATCAGGCCCTGTCCTCTCCTCGCGTCTCCCCCTCTGCCCCTGGCCTGTCCTTTCGTCGACACCTGTGTCTGCCAGGCCCGGCCATGGCGATAGCGGACGCCAGTGTCTGTCCGCCGTCTGCTGAGCGGCGATCCAAGTCCCTGTGGACCCTGATCCTCACGACAGCCGTGAGCTATCATTCACCTTTCAGAGGTGGGGAAGCGGCGGCACAGAAAAGATTCAGCCCTCGTCCAAGGTCATACAGGCAGTAAGCGGCAAGATTGGGATTCAGACACAGGTCTGGCTTCTAAATGTGTGCTTCCTCTGTGAGTTCCCTCCTCTAGACCTTGGGGCGGTCTCCCCTGTGCGCCCCTCACCGGCTCCCTGGAACACGGCCGGCCCCGGCAACTCGGGAGCAAAGAAAGACTTCTAAAGGCTCGCCTGTGCCTTTTAAGGCTGCCCCGGGGAAGTGCTGCCTGTAGCCACAGCCTCACCCCGACTGCGCCTTTCTCATGAGCCCGGGCTCCCCCAAACTGGTCATTCCCTCTTCCACAAGCAGGCGTGTGAGCGTCCTCTCCTCTGGCTCACGGTGCCTCTGCGACCTTCCAGTAGCAGGCGTGAGTCCTGCTACCCCACCCGCCTCCCCGACTGTCCTCCTGACCCCCGAGCCCCTGCTCTGTTCCGCTGTCGCACGTTCTGTGCGTGCTCCTTTCTCGACCCTGGGAAAGATGCCATCGGACTATGTATGTCTGTTCCTTCTCGGCTGGGCTCTCAAGTCAAGGGCACATCAGACAGCAGTGGCTTTGTGTCCCCAGGGCCCAGCACCCAGTTTGCTGTCACGAGAGCATCTCCCTGACGCCCGTGGCCTGGCAGGTGCGGCCACCCCCCACCGCCACAGCCCCTCATGCCTCCGGCCGCACCGATCTGCCCGTAGGCCATGCCGATGAGGCGATTGTTCACCAGGTTGTCAGTCTTCGGATTCCGGGGGGCCCTCTTCATAATGTCGCTTTCGGGGAACTCGTAAGCCAAGGAGATGGCCGGGACCTGGAGGACGAGGGGGCGGGGGATGACGAGGGACACAAAGTTCAGAAGCAAACACAGGAGTGACTCACGCGAGCTCTGTCCCTCCCCCGGACACAGCCTTCTCCTGCTCCCCGGTTCCCCTGGCGGCACTGCGAGCCGGCTCCCGGTTTGGGCCTCACCATGTCGGTGCCCAGGTCGATGCAGAGGATGGTTATGGTGCCCAGCGGCAGGGGGATGCTGAGGACGATGAAGAGCAGGAAGGGGGTGATCTCGGGGATGTTGCTGGTCAGGGTGTAGGCGATGGACTTCTTCAGGTTGTCGAAGATGAGGCGGCCTGGGGGAGGAAAGCATCCCTTCTGTGAGCGGCGCCGAGGGGACACCACCCGCACGCCGGCCCCTGGACAGAGAATGCTACAAAGTGGCGTCACAGCCCCTGCAAGGGTTTGGAGGTCTGAGACCTCAACCGGGTCTCGTTCCCAGCTTTGCTCCCGAATCACAGGATTCCTCCTTGGAGCCACACTCCTTAGCCCGCCAGGCTTGCGCCTCCTTGTCCTCAGATCAGTGGGGCTAATAGCGCCTGATCCCCGAGAGGGAGGCAGGGCAGGGCAGGGCTGGGCCGATTCGCAGAGATGTCTGAGAACAGCAGCTTAGAGGCCCCTAGAAGTTCAAGGCCGATGTGGAAAAAGTCCAGACTTGGGTTCCAATCCTGTTTTCTGCCCCAACAGCTTGTGATGTGGGGCCTCTCTCGCTCCCCGAGCCTCACTCCTCCTGCCTTGCAAGATGGCTTGCGTCGGTCCCTGACGGCCCTTTCAAGAACCACAAGCCCAGCCCCGTTGTCCTTATATCCTTGTAATACACAGTGCGGTTCCCTGTCTGTCTGTCCTGCTACACCAGAAACGAAGGAGCATGAGGGCAGGAAATTGTGTCTTCTTATCTCGCACTGTCACATCCCAGAGTCTAGAATAGAGCCTGGTACGCGGCTGGTGCTCTGAACTTGTGCGGAACCAAGTGGAACCAGATACGGAGCGTCGGGATCTCACTGGGTCTCCGAAAAATGGTGCCGCTGTTACTCTTATGTGGTTTGTCGTAGGTCTCTGTAAGATGGGCACAGGCAGGAAGCCGGGAGTCCGGGAAGCAGGACTCGGGGGTCTGTCCTGCTCGCCGGTGGGTGTGGTCTGCAGAAGTTTCTGGGAAAGGGGGCGCTTGACCTGCTCAGGCCGACAGTCCCAGATCGGGCTCCGGCTGATCTCACTGCATCAGCATCATTCAGACCACCGGTTCCCAGGGCCCCCCGCGATGGTGGCGGACGGAGTCGTCCCAGAGAGAACAGCTATGTCTCGGAACCTGGGGCAGACCCAATGGAATGTGTGCGAGGGGACAGAGGACACGCCGCGAGACCAGAGTCCCGGTCTCCTTCAGTCTGCCCGTGCCTTTGGCCTCGTACAGAAGGGCCCCAGAGAGTGGCGTCCAGCCACGGCCAAGTCTAATTTTCTCTTACACCGACTGTTCTGTCTGTACAGGACCATGGAGGTGGAATGATGAGCAAAGGGACACCAGTTCCCGCCCAGTTGTCACCTGAGTTGATGGGCGCCCTGACCCCTCACCCTCCTCCACGCCCGTGACAATGGAGGCAAAGTTGTCGTCCAGCAGGATCATGTCGGCGGCCTGCTTGGACACGTCGGAGCCCGTGATGCCCATGGCGATGCCGATGTCAGCCTTCTTCAGCGCGGGGGAGTCATTCACGCCGTCCCCGGTCACCGCCACGATGGCCCCCTGCACGAGGCCCAGAACGAGAGATGTTATCCCTGCGTCGGAGCGAGACAAGTCCCAGAGGTCACTCTGAGCCCCTCATCCCTGTTTCTCGGCCCTTCTGTCCCTGCTCCTCCTGAGACGAGAAAACTCTCAGGGGCCCCACAGGACACCCTTCTCGGGGCTGGACAGGTTGCTCCTCGGAGTGCCCCAACCAGCCTGAGGAGGTTGGGGGCAGGACTGAGCCAGGTGCCCCAGGGCGCCCCGTCCCCCTCACCTGCCGCTGGCAGCCCTCCACGATGATCAGCTTCTGCTGCGGCGACGTCCGCGCGAACACGATCTCTGTGTGGTTCCTGAGGACCTGGTCCAGCTGCTGCGACGTCATGTCCTTCAGTTCGGAGCCGTGCACCACGATGGCCTTGGCTTCCCTGAGGGAAGGAGTTCAAAAGCCAGTGCAGAGCGCTCAGAGGGGTCCTGGTGCCGCGGTCCAGCCTCCGCCGTGACCGCCTGTTTCTGCTTTCGGTCTGGCTCCTTGCTTGTCCCCAGCGGCCCACTGTCCCCGGCCCACTGTCCGTCCCCGGACAGACACGCTGCACCCCTCCCCGCTTCCCACCCGCTCCTCCCTTGGCTCTGCGCCCTTCTGTCTACTTCCTCTGAAAACCCACTGACAAGTCACTTGGTCCTTTTCCTATTAAGTCTTATTTTGCACTGAATAAACCCTACATGTCCTACTGACCGCAGGAACCTCCAGGAACTGTTGGGAATGGGGTCGGCATGGGGCGGCTGAGGATGGGGGGGGACACACGGCGGATCTGAGCTCGCTAGGGGGCCCACCTGGAGTTGATCTGGCTGACAGGGACCTGGAGCCGGGCCGCCATGTCCTCCGCGGTCTCGTTGCCTTCTGATATGATGCCCACACCTTTGGCGATGGCCTTGGCTGTGATGGGGTGGTCTCCGGTCACCATGATCACCTGGGTCGGGAGGGGAAGGAGGGGGAGCTGAGCCATCCTCAGGGGGTCCTGGACCCTTAGCCTTTCTCTCCAGGACCTAACAGATCACCGCCTTCATGCCAAGGGGACATTCTTTGTTCATCCCCAAGGACTTCCGCTGTGGTGGCTTCACCCCCGGGACAGGGTCGGGACCACCAGACCATCACACACACAACAGTTTGGGTTCTAGGTTTCCCAGGCATAAATTGGGAGTATATTACTATACTCGGAATTTCACTGAATTATTCCAGGGCTATCCTGTTTCTTTAAGTTCAAAAGACAAATACCTACGCATAACACACATGGTAAAAAGGAGGCGTTTGGGAGAGCCTGTCTGCCTGCCAAAGCATCCCCCAGGCCCAGGTGTGCTCTGACCCTCTTTGCTTCCCCGGGGTCTCCCCTGGGTTCCAGCCCTTTTGCAGATGTCCGGACCAGCCCCAGCCCTGTCCCCTGGCTCCCCAAAGCTCAAGGGCCTGGCTCCGGGCTGTGCTGGCACTCTGCTCCCTCTGTCAGCCCTCTTCCTGCTCCGCGTGGGGCGGGCTTGTCTCTGTCCACTGGTGGAGCGCTCGGCCAGAATGGGCCCAGTCTGGGCTGCCTGTGAAGCTTTGTTCTGTCGTGGAGCCTGGCTATAGCCCGCGGGCCACAAACAGCCGTCAGAGGCAGGAATGAACGAGTGCTTCTCAAGAATGCCCGCCCAGGCTCCCGAGGGCCCTCAGGGAGCTCGGCCTTCCCGGTTCCAATGGAGGGAAAGGCAGCTGTGTGGCTGTGACTGAATTGTCCTGGGAAAGTTCTGGAAAGATCCATCTGTTTGCTTTCAGAGCATGGAAACAAGCCTGTAGGGAGTTCTTCCCAGAGCCCGTCTCCCTGTGAGCTGGCTTGAGAGCAGCGGGACTCCAGGCCGGGCTTGCTGAAGGGTGGTGGTGGCGCGGACGTCCGTGTGGCCCAAGGCACGCCGGACAGGCGGCTGTACCTGCACCACAGATGGCGAGCGTCCGGATCTCACCAACGCGGCCTCGTGGGGTGACTGCATGCAAGCTTCCGACATTCGCGATGAGATGCCCTTCAGGCTCCCTGCGCCCAGACAGCCTTCCAGGGGCTTCCCCGTGGTGACTGGGGACCTGGGGCAGGTGCGCTGTCCTCCCGGCCGCCCCCCGCCCCCGGCACATGCCCCTTCTGACCACTCAAAGGGACTGTTCCTTACTAGTTTCCAGCAGGTCCACCTCCAGGCCAGGCTGGAGAAAGAAAAACACCAGGTAGGTCGGTCTCCCCAGGACTGAGTTCTCAGGACGCGAGTCCTGCCGAGAATGGTTCCCTTTGAGGTAAAGGACATTTCACGGTTCCTGGGACCCGTCAGGGACTTAAGGGACGTCCTCTCCAGCTTGTGGGAGCGGACTGTGGCTCTGCCGTTCCCACGTCGTCTTGCGAGCTGCCCTCTGGTCCCCTTGTCCCTTCTTTGTCCACATCGGGCCCGTCTGAGAGGCGGAGTCCGGTGTTGGTGACACGGCTGTAGGCCTGGCGGTCTGCCTGCCGTCCTTGGGGAGGCCAGGTTCACTGTGAGGCCAGACACCTTCATGGCGCCGACAGCCTCAGTGAGCAGCAAATATAAGGGATACTTTTATTCATTTTTAAATTACACTTATTCCGGGGCCCGAGCATGTGGCCCTACGTGGGAAGCCCCGGCCCTGCCATCATGTTCTTGTAAGAGCTTTGCTGGCCTGTGACCTCAGAGCTCTCGGCTCGGCTCTACACCAAGGCCATTTTGGAACCAGCCCTGGGACGGTCTACCCTGCGTGACAATCCGCCGTAGGTCTATTACATTTGTCCTCCTCTAGGGACGGCATGGTGTGTCCGTCTTACACGCCCCTATAGGGAAAGGGGGCCGATTGAGAATTTCTCACCGAGTCTGCCCAAGTTGTGCCCGCTTCGGGTCCAGGAGAAGTGAGAAGCGGTCATGTGAACTGTAAGCCTCTGTCCAGGACACGGACTGGCTCAGACAGCCCCAGGGCCTCCTGCTTCAGCGGCGGGCCTCTGGCTCGCCGGCCGCAGGCCGCGGGGACGACACTCAGGCTAGATCAGCCCTTGGCCCCGTTCAGGCCTCCCTGCCTCGGCTGCCTTTGCAAGTCTCTCCATCTTGCTCTAAGGGACCCACAGATCCCCAGAGGAGATTTGTTTCATACCCCCAGTGTGATTTCCCATTCCAACGGCCACCTCAAGGCTCAGAGAACCCGGGTGGGCCCTTCCCCAGCGGACGCCCACGAGGTGGCGTGGGAGCTTAGAGCACCGGGGGAGGTCAGGACATGGGCTGCTCTGTGCAGATGGACTGTGTCGGGGCTGCTGCTCCAGCGAACCGGCCGCCCAAACAGTGCATGGTGGTTAGAGACCCCACTCCAAACAGCTCCTAATTCCGTCCCTTGGTTCTCACTCCAGCAACCAGTCATTGACCTTGGCATGGCCCAGCGGCCCCCAGGCAAACCAGCTCTAACCCACAGCTCCTCGTTCTCCCCAAATACCTCCAGCGCCCCCTGCCCTGCCACCTGCTCTCGAGACCCCAGGCCCGAGATCCAGAATATCAGGCAGAAGCAGGAAAGGCATCAGTCTCTGACCTGGGGGGACATAGGGGAGTCTTAGAATGTGACCTGGAACCGGGCTGCAGAGTGTCTCAGAACTAGAGGAATCCCGTGACGTCTGAGCCCTCCTCCCCTCACGGCCAAGTTGGGGTTCTCACCCCTGGGCGTGTGTTCTGCAGCTGTGTTTCACTCCCAGACTGATTGCTTCAGTTTCTAGCTTTTACTCCTGGACCCGTACCGGTAAGTGCAGCTGTTCACCCTGAGGCAGGTGCCCCGAGGGCCCTGCTCTCTGCGGCTCAGCCTCTCTGGCACCCACTCCAGCCCCCAGACCCTTCCCAGCAGCACCTTTCCCCGACCCCTTCTAGCCCTTTGCTACTCCTGCTGTGGTCTGCAGACCGGCAGCGAGGCATCACCTGGGAGCTGGTTAGAAACGCAGGATCTCAGGGTGTCTTAGACCTGCAGAATCGAGATTTTGGCTTCCGACAAAACTCCTAGATGAGTCACGTGCGCAACCCTAGGACACCGATTCTCAAACTTACCTGCCTAGTGACATCTCTGAGAAAGTTTTATGAGACGGGGCGCCTGGGTGGCTCAGTCGGTTAAAGTGTCTCTGCCTTCGGCTCAGGTCTCCCTGCTCAGTGGGGAGTGTGCTTCTCCCTCTCCCTCTGCTGCTCCCCCTGCTTGTGCTCTCTCTCTCTCTCTCAAATGAATAATCAATACATAAAAATCTTTAAAAAAAGCTTGAAGCATGCAGATGCCTGCCCTGAGAATTACCTACTTAATGGGTCTGCAGTATGGGCTAAGCATCAGATGTTTTTTTAAGTTAAATTAATTAATTAATTAAAGTAATCTCTACGCCCAGTGTGGGGCTTGAACTCACAACTCTGAGATCAAGAGTTGTACGTCCTACTCTGGGTTGGGGGGAAGGGCTAGGCATCAGATTTTAAAGGACCCCCGGTGATCTTAATGTTCAGGGCAAGACAGGATTCTGACTACAGAAGAAACTCACTATTTCCTATTAGGTTCTCTGTTACGACGAAGAATCATAAGGTCAAGGAGACAGACATCAGTTCAGTTAAACCAAGATTACGAAGAACCTATTCGAGGCGAGGCTTTCTACGGTTGCTCCGGGTTGTGACAGGTCAGGGGACTTCAGGGACGCGGGACGTGGTCCAGAATTTACCTTAATCCCTGCACTACGACACTTGCCCACAGCGTCAGGCACTGCAGCGCGGGGAGGGTCAATCATGGATATGAGCCCCACAAAACAAAGGTTATCCATGGGAAAATTGATTTCATCTGTATTAAACTTGAATCCCTTGGAGAAAGTGCTAGGCAGAGTCAAGAAGCAGAACCCTGGGGAGAGACAGAGGGACCGGTGGTCAGTTCAGCAGAGCGTGCATCCCTGTCTCGCTCACCCCAACATTCGATCTCTCACCCCACAAGTAACCGTTTGGATGTTATCTTGCACAGCCCCTTACCCAGCACACGTTCCCCCAGGCCTCCTAGTTCCAGGTAGGTGTTCTGGAAGTCTCTCCTCATCTCGTCGTCCATGGGGTACTCCACCCCCTTCAGAAGGTAAGAAGAGCAAAACTCTAAGATCCTCTCCGGGGCCCCCTTCATCATCAGCACGTGGGGCTGGACGCTGTCGTCCTGCAGGTGGATGGACACCTGGGGGCGAGAGAGGGAGACTCCTTGCGGCAGGAGGGGGAGCAAGGGTTGGGGCAGAAAAGCAGGGGCAAAGGTTTTGAGGGCACAACACTAGGCTCCTCGGTCCACATGCCCCTCCCTGTTTCCTTTGTGCCCTAAGTCCAGTGCAGCACCCTCCCTCGGGTCAAGTCCAACTCAGGGTCAAGCCCAGCCTTCCTCTTGTCTGGGGATCCAACCCGCTGTTATTTGCACACAGATCTCTGCTACCTCCGCCGGAGCTCAGGGCACAAGCAGGCTTCTCACTTCTGGAAAGCACAAGTGTGGTCCCAGCAGAGGCAGCAGGGGAGACGGAAGAGAACGCCAGGGCCGCGGGCCTGTGTCCCCCCCCAGCCGGGATGCTTTGTGATCTCAGGTCAATCCTCTGAACCTCTCAAAACCTTAGTCCTTTGATACGATGCCAAAGATTCCGTGCTGCCGACTTCACTGGGTTTTTATGAGACACAGTCCAGTCAAAACCCCACATAGATCTTTGGGCTCCACCAAACCTAAGTACTAACATAGCTCGCGGTCGACCCCAAACCTTGCCAATAACATCAATAGTCACTTAACACATATCCCATATGTGCTAGGTATTACAGGCTGTGTTCTCAGAGTAAAGTGAGCTTGAGAAAAGAAAATGTTAGGAAAATCACCAGGAAGAGAAAGTTCACGGACAGTACCGTACTGTGCTTATCGAGAAACGTTCGTGTTTGAGTGAGAAACATCCGAGCCGTTTGGGGTCAGATCATCTGTAAGAAAGTACTTTGGAAACCACAAAGCACAATCCAGAAACAGGCTCGTCATCATCCCCTCTCTGCCACTCTCCCAGCAGCGTGAGAAGTCCCAGGGGCTCGCGGTGGGGTTGGGGTTGGGGCTGGGGCTGGGGTTGGGGTTGGCGTGGTGGGCTGGGAGCAGGGAAGGCCAGGTTCACAGTGAATCGGAGGAGACCACAGGCCAGAAGGAGAGAGGAATGAGATGCATTTCAGTTTTGCATTTTCCCTTGATCTCTGATCTGTGAGCAGGAACTGTGAGGGAGTTGCTCTTCCCAGCCAGGAGCTTCTCAGTATGAAGGCTGTTGGGTCAGCAAACCGGCATCTTGAAGTGGGGGGGGAGGGGGCCGGACCACACCGCCCCAGAGGATAACCAAGGTGGAAGCCTGTGCGTAAACTGCTGTTAAAGCCGTCCCATTAAAAACCTTCGAATATTTCCTATAATTCTGTTATATTCGAAATAGGCCTAAGCAGTTAAGAGGGAAAATCTTAACTTGTTTAACCAGAAAGCTGTTAAGAGGTTTAAAAAGCTTGATTTCCTGAGTGCTTAATATGTATTTGTACCCTATTTACTGGGGATTATTGGAGGAGGCAGCAAGACTTACATATAAGCCAGTCCCTTGGTCACAAAAAACTCAGATCTTGATAGAAATTACAGATAATAAGGTGGGAGAAGTCTGGGGCCACGAGAACAGAGACCCTGCCTTTCATGTCAGTCTGAGCGTGAGGAAGACACGGAGCCTGCAGGTGACACAGGGCTGGGATGGCCTGGCAGGGGGTGGGGGGCTCCGCTGCCCTCAGACCCACCCGCGATGGCAGTGCCCAGCTGGCCGAGCTCACGCGGCGCGGGCGCCCCGGAGGAAGAGCTGGTCCTTTTCACAGGATACTCAGAAAACGCACCAACTGTGTCATTTGGGGGAAACTTGCTATTTTGTTGGACGTCCCAACAAATGTCATCGATATGTTTTGCTTTTATTTTAAATCACATGAAGGAACAAGTATGTACTTCGCAGTCCTGGGCTTTACGCCGGCCCCGCCAAGCACGGAATTCTTGTCTGGGTCGTGAGGCCACTGAACGTCAGGAAAAAGCAGAAGTGAGTGAGACCTGTCGTATCACAGGGACCGAAAGCCGGCCCAGGCAGAAAAGCTCTGCGTCTCTCTTTAACTCTTACTTGCTCAGTGCTCAGTGTGAAGAGATAGGCAGTGGGATCGCGTTATAGTCCGATATTCAGATATAGTCATAGTCAGAAAATCTGACTGTAGAGTTACAGTCGGATATTCACACAGATAGCGTTCAGTGTGAAAAGAGAGGCAATCGGGTCCTAAAAACTCAAAGCTCTACATAGCTTTTAATATTGTATTATTTTTTTAGTTACAATTTTTTCCCCTCGCGAGGAATATTTGGGGGCTCTACCCTCTCAGCAGTGTTCATATACAGCGCTTGACGGGCTCGTCTGCTTACAGAGCCCCGCTAAGCTTCTCTGTGTTGTTCTGACGTTTGTCTCTGAGCTGCCAAGTGAGTACGGTTCTGGGTTTCTAAGACCGGACGACAAGAGAGACTTCTGGGGAGTCTCATTGCTTCTCTGTCACCCACAGCAGCTGAACGTCTGACCTTCATGGTAGCCCACATATTTGGAGAATGCCCCTTCGCGGAGCCGACCACGACTGTGCTGGGGGCCCCAAACCTGACTGGTGGCGCTCCAGTTGCGGTGACACCCGGGCCCCCTCGCCCGGCTCGCCCCACATCCCCCTCCCTCTTCAAGGTGGACGGGCCCTCATGTGGGAGGGTCCCCTTGGCTTTGCCAGCTGCCCCCTGCTCCCTGGGGTTGTGCCCCACCACTACCTCTCAGCCCATGAATCCCCTTCCCTTGTCACTCCTGCCTGGGGACAGAGCTTCACAAAGGTGCTGGGGCCCTGTCCCGTGCCCAGCCGCTACAGTCAGGGCTTCTGGGGACCTCCTTGTAGACCCAGCCTTGTTCCGCAGGAGCAAACCTTGCAGGAGCCCCAGAGACGCCGCCACGGCTGCACCTGCACGGCTGCAGGAGGCTCTATCTTGACTGCCACCAACCAGCCTGTCCTACCCACAGGACACTTCCCGCTGGCTCTCTCCACTGGGGACGGAGCCCCACGCTCGGCCGGGGATCGGGGATTGAACGTCTCTTCCTTTACACCTGTTCCTCTCTTTACCTGCTGGTCCCTTTCTCCTGAGCTGAGCCTTCCTCTGGACGGGGACGCCGGGTCTCCACTGTCTCTATCCTACTGTTCAGAGGGGAGGCCCAAGACGAAGGCACAGCTCCCACTTCCCCAAACCAGGAGCCCGCCCCCATTCTACCTGTGTGGGCTCCGTACCTGGTACTTGTTGGTGGAATTAAAGGGGATCTCGGCCACTTTGGGGTTTTTCTCTCTCATCTCCTTCACAGAGCTGTACGACTGCTCGATGAACTTGAGGAGGGCTGACTCGGAGGCGTCCCCCGTCGTCTCCCGCTGCCAGGACGGGGTTTGCACGGTGAGCACCAGGGGAACGGCACAGGGCGAGGGGTGTGATGGGGAGGACCTGGGGGCAATACCTGAGCGCCAGGAGAGAGATTGAGGGGGAGAGGGTGGGCACGCCCAGACCCTGAGACGTTGGCTGCCCCCACAAGCCTGATACCTTAGCAATGGGAAGGTTCTCCTGGTGAGCCTTAAAGTCCGCGCGGTTGCAGAGGCCGGCGATCCGGGCCAGGATGAACCAGGTCTCGGAGCTCTTGGTGAATGTTCTCCCTAGGGAAAAGCCAGGGCTCGTGAGCAGGGCGGGGAGTGTGAAGCAGGTGACTTCCTCGCCTCCTGCTCTGTCCCCCAGCCTTGACAGGGACAGCCCTCGTCCGCGCTCAGGACCCAGTTGTCCTCTGTATCCGCGCTCCCTCGGCCCACACGCCACCCCCGGCCCCTCCACGGCTGGCCCCCCCACGCCGCTCGAGTCACCGGTCTGGTCCTCCCTGGTGTCGGCCTTGTGTATGGTCTTGTCGAACCACATGTGGGCGACGGTCATGCGGTTCTGGGTGAGGGTGCCCGTCTTGTCGGAGCAGATGGTGGACGTGGAGCCCAGCGTCTCCACGGCCTCCAGGTTCTTCACCAGGCAGTTCTTGCGCGCCATGCGCTTGGCTGTCAGGGTCAGACACACCTGGAGCCACAAGAGGGCTGAGACTCAGCGGGGACGCAGAGGTCAGCTGCGCACGCCACTTTGCGTTCTGGAAATCCGGTCATTTGTATCGCTTTTGTAATTTTTGGTACTTCTTTCTCTTTTCTTTCCACCCATTTCGCAATTCCACCTGTGGCCACGGTAACGAAAACCAGGAGAGTGACTGTGCTCGAGCTTTACGGCAGAGCTCGGAAAAAGGGTATTTTCCTTCCCCTGGGGAACGTAGAAGGCGACCTTATCTCCTGGAGTATTCTGCTCCCCCAGGACGCTTTCATCCTGGCAGCTCAGCAACCCTGCTCAAGTCAGGTTCAGGCCGCCCCCCCCAACCCCTCCTTCCCAGGGACCACGTCGATAGCGAACCTTTCATGTGGTGTAAGAGGGCTGGTGCCGATAGTTAGAAAAAAAAGAAGAAAACAGGAGAATCCTGAAGTTGAGAAGGAATATGGCAACGCTGGAAAGGACTTGAGAGATCATTTATAAACTGGGACATTTTTGTTACCATTAATTATATGGACCATAAATTCAGTGAAGGTCAGGTGTGTGTGGCAGGGTTGTTTTAAAAACCAATCAGTTCTTGTTATATCAATACAGAACTCCAATCGTGGGGTTATGATTTATTTACGTATTATCACTAGTCCCGAGGTTTTGGTGCTCACCAACCGCGCCCTGAGTAGTGTTCTCATTTCTGTTTTATCTCCTACTGTAGTATCTCGTTATCCATTTCTATTTGTACTGATGAACGGGAGCACCCTCTCCCCCCACCACCAAGTGGTCAGTAAGCCACGGGTGTGAAGACCGTTTTCCTGTGAAGAGCAGCAAGAGGAAAGGGGGTGATTTCACCTCCCCCCAGAGAGTTTGAGGACACATGATGGCTCCCATCAGTCAAACGCGTTGTTTGTGGAAGAGAGAAAAATGACTTGTTTTGTGTCTCTTCAGATGGGAAAACTGGGACCCAACAGGAAGTCGTATTTCCACTCAACACGATGAAATCCAGCAAGAGCAAGCCCGTGGTGAAATGAGCGGAGACCGAAAGGGGAGGGGTGCCCAGGACTAGAAACACTCATCATCTCCCATGGATTGTACGTAAGATACTCAAGTTTGGTGGAAAGGTTGGATTTCTATGGGCTTTGAAGTCCTTTCCAATAAGATTCTATAATTCTGAGTTAATCTTCCTCTAGAAGCTGATAATTAATCAAACTGATGCCTGGAGATATTCAGTGATTTGGCCAAGTTCACTAACCGGGACAGCCCAGACTGGAACTCACCGCTGGTGACTTAGAATCTAAATGCTTCCTGTATCACAACTCCTGGAGAAGAAAGAGAAGGCACTAGAAAACATGGGTGGGGGGAAGTCCAGGTCCTGTGGGCGCTAAGCGGTGGACACGTGTGCGCACATCAGGAGTCCTCTGCACTAGAAAGACCCAACAGGAGAAGAGATACATGGTTTCATCCCTTGGGGCGGCGTGTCTGCCCAGAGGGCCCCCTCTGCCTAAGCTACTCACCGTGACGGTGGCCAGCAGCCCCTCGGGCACATTGGCCACAATGATGCCAATGAGAAAAATGACAGCCTCCAGCCAGCCGTAGCCCAAGATAATCGAGAGCCCGAAGAAAGTGACGCCGAGGAAGACGGCCACCGCTGTGATCAGATGGATGAAGTGTTCGATCTCTACAGCGATGGGCGTCTTGCCGACCACCAGGCCTGACGTCAGAGAGGCGATGCGGCCCATCACCGTGGAGTCTCCCGTCGCGATCACAACGCCGCGAGCCGTTCCTGTGAGACGAGGAGGAGGTCTGAGGCGGGGGGCGCTGCGGCCTCTGTTCCTACGAGGACAGCACTGTCCAGGGTCCAGAGCAAGGTGGACACTTAGGACCCTCCGAGAGCTTCTAGTATTCTTCGCCTGGTATTTAGTTTACACAAGTAAGGTTCTCCCCACCCGAAAAATCTCTGAGATTTCACAGTTCTCCGATTTTATCGACTCCTTGCCTTCCCCGTCAAGAAGATCTTGATCACCCTTCATCTAAATGTCTTCTATTGTCTGTACGTTTCTTATGTTGTCCTGAATGGACAAAATGCGGCTGAATGGTTTCTAGATCCCCAGGAATCAGGGTCTCCGTCTGCTAGAGTCCTCCCTCCCAGCATCTGGTTCTTCCCTGTCCCAGAGGTTCTCAGCTTCTCAAAGGACACGGGGCGATGCCCGGAGGCCTCTCGGTGGTCACAGCTGGGGTGGGAGGGGCTGCTCCTGGCAGCGGGCGGGCAGAGGGCAGGGGTGCAGCTCCACATCCTGCAAATGATGGGAGCGCCCCCTTCCACCCCCTCCTGGGGAGAATTCTCCTGCCCTAACGGTGACAGTAGGAAGGCTGGGGAGCCCCGCTCTGGCCGGAGCCCCTCCCCGCTCCGCCTGCTGGCACCAGCCTGACCCCTGCCGGGGAGCGGACGCCATAACAGCTGGGCTTCAGGGCCTCTCCCTCCGCCAATGCCCCCCTGCCCTGAGTCAGAAGGGGGACCTGGACATCATGTCTGGCTTCACCTGCACGGGATGCTGGCCCCGTGGCTTGAAACAAGGTTGTTGGCTCAAAACCATTTTTCCTGCTTTATCAAAGTAATGGCTGAAATTCCTACCCTTCCAAGGCACGGTCTGAATCACTCAGAAAAGTGACGTATCCTAGAAATATCACTTATGCTAGAAGCAGAAGGGCTCTGGCTGGAAGTTCAGCTTTTCAGCGAGGCCCCTGGGAGCCCTGGAGCTCCGTGCGTGCCGACCCTCAGGCTGCCTGGGCTCTGAGAAGGGGATGGAGGCATGGAGGAACCAGGGGCACAGTAAAGGGTATTCAAGGAGCCTAGAACGGGAATGCGCACATCGTAGGCACGCCAGTGTTGGCTTCTCTCGTTTCTTCCCATGTGGGACTGGGCTGGGGGGGTTCTACTCCGACAGCACCCACAAACGCTGTTTCCGGGGTGGCCTCCTGCTGTGGGAGTCTGAGAGCGGGGTCCCGCCCAGATGGCAGGTGGGGTTCTGGGGAGGAGCCGCCCCTCTGCGAGGCCATCTGCAGATGGGCTCCCCACCTGCTGCCCGCCGGAGGGCTGCCCTCCGGAGGCGTTCACGGAGGCTTGGCGAAGACACTACGGTAACCGAGAGGTGCTGAGAAGGTTTGGGGTTTGGGGCGGGGCTGGACTATGCCACTGCCTGGATCTATTTCGTGCCAGGGTTTGGTCTAGTTCTTCCTTTTTACTCCTTCATGGGTTTCCCTAGGCGCAGAGAGGCAGGATCTAGTATCGAATCCCACGTGTCTGGAGACAAGATGGGTGGGTGTCAGCCAGGGGAAAGTCAAGGCCACGGGCAGCCTCCCGTACCCCAGGCCAGACTGATGCCTCCGTGCTGCTGTACATGGCCAGGGAGACAGCTCCGGCCCCATGGAGATGCGTGAGAACCCAAAGACAGACGTCTGTATCCGCAGCCCCACCGGCCCTGAAAGTAGGAGGAGAGGGTCTGGGAGAAAGGTTAGAGGCGGCTCCTCGTTTGCAAAGTGCGCAGACGTTCCTCGGTTCAGAGTCAGGAGCTCCTTCGACCTGGCTCCGCGCCCTCGGCCACATCTCATGTCCTTCTGGTCTTCGACTAAGGCCCCCTCCATCCCGGCCGGACCCTTGTTTCTGGAGAGGGATGTCACCACCCACTTTCCTCCCCTTACCTGAATACACTTTGCTGACCAAAAACCTGCCTGGGAAGGACAAATGTGAGCAAAACTTTCCCCTAAAATTTAATAATACAAATCTAGTGTTTCTGAAGGAAGCTTGCTAACCTGCCTCTTTCTGTCCAATCAAAATTAAAAAAAAATTTTTCAATATATATTTTATTTTCTGGTTGGATTCTTCTTCAGCTTTATTTTATTTTAAAGTATTTTTTTTAAAAAATCTTTTAAGATATTTTAAAATTAAATAAATAACTTCATGACCGGAGGGCTCACAGACCAGATAAGGGTCTGTGGAAAGAGCACGGGCTTTGGGGGACGGACTCGCCCCAGAATCCCCGAGTCTCTCTCTCCTGCTGACTTGCGCTCTTGGATACTGCCTTTCATTTCTTTGAGCTCTCCACGTGCAAAATAGAGCTAATGTCTGTTGTGTCGTGTCGTGAGACTCAGACACGTCTGTAACATTTGGCACAAGTGAGGCGTTGAATTAAAAAAAAAAAAAAAAAGCTGTTTCTTGGATACCCAAACATTTATTCTTAAGCGTGAATAATGGCTTTCCTGTGGGTTTCAGAGAGCCTTGCTGGCCTCCTTAAGTGTGGGGCGGTTTGACGCGAGACTGAGCTCATCAGTACCACCTTGGCCAGAACTGCCTCCCCCTTCAAAGGTACCTTAGATTCTAGGGGCAAAGCCCAAGTGTGAGGGGGGACTTCTGGGGAACTCTAATTTCCAATGCCAGTACCTCCCTGGAACAGTGACAAGTGGGCCTCCTCTCAGAAGGAGGCTGCCCCGCAGGGCTGGGTAATTTTCTGCCTTTCCATGCTATTTTCAACTTCTAGAGCCCAGTCCACTCACTGGCCAGACTAATACGAGCTGACGATCATAGCGCACTTCCGCGTGTCAGGCTTTGCGCCAAGCGTCGTATACGTGTGAGCTTATGGAATCCACGGAACAACCTATGAGACAGCGACTCAGTATCATCACGGTGCCCACGCGGAGATGGTGGCTTTGACCCTTCACCAGAGTGATGGGAGGACCTAGACCGTTCACCAGCTGTTACCCACCTACTCATTTCGAAGACAGAGAGTTCTCGAAATCTTTGTTTCCATCTCTGCTTCTGAAACTAGGCTACTTACGACGCAATGCTCACCTTCCACACAGTTGGAGGAGAAGAAGCAGATGTTGCGGGTCTCCAGAGGGTTCTCGTGGGTGAACTCGGGGGAGCGGGTCTGGGGCTCGGACTCTCCGGTCAAGGACGAGTTGTCCACCTGGGAGGGGAGGGAGGAGGGACCGAAAGAGTGAGCATGGGAAGAAAGATTCCTTTACAAAGATGGCATGTCTTTGTCCGCCCCCAGCGTCCCATTCGTGGCACGCGGGGAGAAACACACACACACCAGCACCTGTTGTCTCCAGCCTCAAACCTTGAGGTTCTGACCAAGCTTTCTTTCATGGATTCCAGCTCAGTGCCTGAGGCCGCCCCAGGACAGTGCTTGGCCGCCTCACGGCGCTTCCCGCACCCCCTCACCTTACATCCCTGGGAATAGATGAGCCGGATGTCCGCCGGGATTCGGTCTCCGCCCTTGACTTCTACCAGATCTCCCACCACCACGTCCTCCACGTTGATCTGCATCTTCTCTCCTCCTCGAATCACCAGAGCTTGCTGTGGGAAGACGGCGCAGGATCATTTCCAAAGCTTCCTGCTTCCCCTGTACCCGCTCCTGCGCTCCTGTGCCCGGTCGCCTTCCGCCGACGCCCTTCCTTACGCGCTCACTCACCGCATCACCCTTGAAGGTCTCTTTGGCAGATTGCAAATTTTTGCCACCCCTGTCCTTGCAGATGGCTCTGATGACCCTCTGTCTAAGAGATGGGGGTCTGTCTCTCCATCCTTACTGGCTTTGGCTCATAAGACATTAGAAACGTAAGGTAAGCAGAGACTTAAAAAGTGGGGGCTTGCCCTGTCGTCACTGGGAACCCCTCTACCACCATGGCGGTCCAGCCTGAGCTAGCTGCTGGAGGAAGACAGGTCGGGAGGAGAAAGGCCCCGCTGTCACAGCCATCTCAGCCAGCCATCGCCAGACACTGGTATGACGTCATCTGAGACCGTCCAGCACCCCTCAGCCCAGGCCAGATCAGAACAGCCCCCCCCATAGAAGTGTGGGAACTGCTCTGTCTGTTGTTTTGGAGCCACAAAGTTTGGGTGGCTTGTTAGGCAGCCAAAGCTAACGAATGGTCTCCAAATCCTACTTTATTTTACCAAAGCATCATCCCCTGCCTGAACTCTCACGCAAGGGAGGAATTAATTCATGTTGACACCGAAGGGAAGAGATCCTGGGCTGTGACACTAGAACATGACGGTGCTGTCGGGAAATTCTGGTGCCTGCTCCTTTCCAGCTTTCCTGCTGTGTGCCTAGAGAGATCCTTCTGCTGTCCTATTATTTCCAGATGCTTAAACGTACCTTCTTAGTAGAAAATAATCTAAACGTTCAGCAAAGTGGCGAGCTTAAAAATTGTACCAAGAATACCTGTATAACCCGTACCCAGATTCACCTGTTGACCTTGAACCGCGTTTGCTTTGTCCTTTGGTCACTGTCTGCACATATGCATGTGCGTGAAACTTCTTTGCCTGCACCATCTGAGGGGAGGTGACATACGTCCTGAGCATCTATCCTGCGTCCTTCAGTGTGCACATCCCAAGAACGAGTATGTTAATACCCACAACACAGTTACTGATTTCGGTGGATTTCGCTTTGACACCGTCCTGTCCTCTACTGTCTGTATCCCGGTCTCGTCAGGTCCCTGTATGTCCTTTGGCACATTATTTTCTCCTGAGGCACAGGATTCGGTCTCGTGTTGCGTTTCAGGGGGCCCTGCATGACAGGGGGCCTCTTTAGCCCCCTGTAATCTAGAACATTCTCACAGCTGTTTTTTTTTTTTTTTTTTTAACACAGAGAGACAGAGTCACGCTTGAGGTGGGGGGTGCGGTGCAGAGAGAGAGGGCGAGAGAGAATCCCAAGCACACTCCACCGCCCCGTGCCGAGCCCAGGGCCAGGCTTGACCCTGAGATCATGACCTGAGCTGAAGGGGTCAGACGCTTAACTGAGCCGCCCAGACGGCGCCCTTCTTTGTCGTTAAGGTCATCGACGTTTGAAGAATCCGGCTTCTCCAACCTGCTCTGTACCTCCCCAGCTTTTACTAGAATGTTCTCCTTTGGAGCTTCAGATTATGTTCCTCCCATTCAGATTATGCTGGCTGGACCAGACTGCTTCATAGGTGATGCCGAGTCTTTCTCAGGGTGCTTTTAAGGTCTGAACCAGTAAAACCTGGGGAGCCCCACACTCATCACCACCCTCACTCAGTTCACGCATCGTAGGGCGTAATTTTCCGGAGACTCCAAAAGTGTGTGTTCGGCCACATTCTACACCCCTCTCACTAGATCCTCCATAGTATGCCTACCTGCGGCACCATTTTTCTGAAGGACTCCATGATCTTGGAGCTCTTGGCCTCCTGGTAGTAGGAGAAGCAGCCCGTGATGATGACCACGATGGCCAGGACGCTGCCCAGGTACAGCTGGGGGCAGGGAAACAGAGGGCTCATCAGGATGTCTTTTCCTTCCTCTTCACCCTCAGAAAATCCGCTTGTAGTGGGTTAAGCCTCTGCCTTTGGGTCAGCTCGTGATCTCAGGGTCCTGGGATTGAGCCCCGCATCAGGCTCTCTGCTCAGCGGGGAGCCTGCTTCCCCCCTCCCCTCCTCTGCCTGCCTCTCTGCCTACTTGTCATCTGTCAAATAAATAAATAAAATCTTAAAAAAAAAAAAAAAAAAGAAAAGAAAAGAAAAGAAAAAGAAAACCCACTTGCAAGGGTAACAGCCAGGGGCTGAGGGAGAGCCTGAGCTTGGGTGAGGGCCAGCGGGATCCAGCAAACATCCAGGAAAGCTATTCATGGCCTGGGGGGTAGGGGTAGGGCCAGGGAGGGAGCCTGGGAGAAAGGAGATGAGGAGATGAAAATGCTGGCAAGAGAAAGGGGCTGCGGAGCGCTTTGATGGTCAGTCAGGAAGACAGAGTTGAGATCAAAGCAGAGCACGTTTCCGGTGGAACCATGGCTCTCGGGGAACTGAGTCAGGAGATTGCTAGGTGAAAGGCGAGACGAAAACCAGGAGGGACCAAGGCCTCCCTTGGAAAATCCTGGGAGTACAGAGGATTCGGGCCAGAGGCCTTGAGGAGTGCAAGGCTATCGAGGGGCAGAGGGCAGGGCCAAGCAGAGACGGGGCCGGCCGGGGCTGGCCGGGGCAGCCGAAAAGACTTACGTTGTCCTTGGTGGGCTCCTCGTGGAAATGTATCTGGATGCCGTAGGCCACGAAGCAGAGAATGGCACCAATCCACAGAAGGATAGAGAAGCCACCGAACAGCTGTTTACAGAATTTGATCCATTCTGAAGTGGTTGGGGGAGGGGTAAGTGCATTGGGTCCATCTCGTTTTAAGATTTGCAGCGCCTTCCCTGGGCTAAGGCCCTGTGTGGAGAGGAAGAAGCAGCAGCTGCCACCAAGCTCACAGGTGCCATTTAGGGTCCCCCGCGGAGGTGGGGGCGGTCTAGAGACCAGTGAAGCCCCCCAAAGATCGCCCTGGAAAGTCTCCCAGAGTTTGCGGCACAGAATGGCGACGGATTCACAAGACTTTGGAAGCCCTGTCTTGGGTCGGTACTGTGGCAGGACAGAGTGGGAAGGGTCTTCACCCTTGTGGAGCGCGTACCCTAAGAGGCAGCCGTCCACAGTTCGTGAGATCACGCGCAAGCCGATGCTAGGGTCCGCTAGCTTACGTCAGTACCATGGGGACAGTCACACTGGGGCTTGTTAACTTAGACATGGGGGGGAAGTTCGGATACCAACCCAACACAGGAAGGCACAGATTTCCCCGGGAGCCTGCCTTTCCCTCTAACTGAAAGCAATGGTGGAACCCACTGGAGGATTAGAAAACAAACCGTATCCCCACCCGCCACGCCCAGCTTCCCCTGAAAAACGCACAACTTGAATGAAAACAGGACAAACCTTCTGCGGGCCTCCCTGGTTACCAGACAAAGCCCCTCCAGTGAAGAAAGTCCAGAGCTAAGAACTTCTATTTTGAGGGCCTGTAAGTTTTTACTTGTGGTCCTGGTATTAGTGGTAACAGTAGCAACAGCACTAAGGGTCATAGTCGGAATGTGTGGTTTTACTGTTAATCCAGTGGTTCTCAAAGTGTGGCCTGGGAGCTCAGGGGGTTCCGAGACCCCTTCGACCCCTTCGGGGGCTCCACAAGGTCAGACGATTTTCACAACAGTGCTAAATCGTGGTTCGCCTTTTTCCGCTCTTGCTTTCTAGTGTAGGGTGGAATGTTCCAAGAGCTACATGCCAGGTATCGAGACAGATTTAATCCTGAACAGATCTGGGAATCCAGCTGTCTTCTGTTAAAAAGCTAGACATTAAAGAGGTTCGCAAAAATGTCAAACGCCCCTAAATTTTTATTTGGGAAAACTGTTATTTGTCATACGAATATTATTTATTCTAATATATAATGTATTTACTCTTGTTTTTCAATGAATTAGGAAGAATTTTTTAATTTTCTCAGTTTTTTTTTTTTTTTTTAAGATTTTATTTATTTATTTGACAGAGAAATCACAAGTAGATGGAGAGACAGGCAGAGAGAGAGAGAGGGAAGCAGGCTCTCTGCCGAGCAGAGAGCCCGATGCGGGACCCGATCCCAGGACCCTGAGATCATGACCCGAGCCGAAGGCAGCGGCTTAAACCACTGAGCCACCCAGGCGCCCTAATTTTCTCAGTTTTAATGTTGAAGATGGTAGCCATGGACAGATCTTACTCACATACATGAAAGCTTTTTAGGGTCTTGAGAACTTATGAAAGCAGAGGGGGGTACCCCCCCAACCAGGACTGGAGAGGTGCTGCCCCACCCCCTTCTCCTTTCTGTCATCTGACCCTGGACTCTGGGGGGTACCCTGCTGGGCTTTCTGAGCAGGTGTGGGGGAGGGGGAACTTGGCTGGGAGGAGGGAAGGGTAACAACATTGACCTGGAAGTTCGGGTGCCCCGGGGTGGGGGGTGGGGGGTGGGGGGAGGCGGGTAGCGGTGGCCTTGCTCACCATCGTCAGGTCCACAGAGTACTTGGCGCTCAGCTCTTCCAAGGTTAACTTGTGGTCCTCCTGCGGGGACAGGGAAGCCCTTGGGGGATGGGTGGTTACGGGGCGGGGCCGGGGGGGGGGGCGCTAGCCTGGGGGGGGTCTCCGGGCAGGAGGGGGGCTGCGGGCTGGGGAGCACGGCCGCGGCCGGGGGCTCTCACCAGGACCACCTCCTTCTTCAGCTCTTCCATTTCAGCCTTCTTTTTTTTCCTCTTCATTTTTCTTCTTATCCTAGTCTTAGACCCCTTTTTAGGTCTTGGGCTGGGGTTCTGCTCGTGAGGGGTCACAGTCCCCTTCTTCCCCCCGCGCCCCATGGTCCTCCTTAGATACGGCTGACCCAGCTCAGCGGGCGGGAAGGGAGCCAAGGGCCAGCGGAAGAAGCGGGGTGGGCGGCACCGAGGAGTCAGGTGGTGGGGACCCGAAGGACCAGCGGAGTGAGGAGGGAAGCCCAGGGGGGGCAGCGCCAGGGGAGAGCAGAGGCCAGAGGTGGGCTCCAGGGAGGGAGAGGCTGAGCCGGAGGCGGCAGGCCAGGGCTAGGGACAGGTGAGGGCAGCCCCACAGGAGGTGCGGATGCTGAGGGGGCCCAGTGGGTGGGGCGGGGGGGGGGGGGGAGGAGGCCCCTGGCCCAGGCCCCCGTGGGCGCCACGGCAACCCCCAGGGCTGTGGTCACAAAGGCCTCAGGACAGTTCTGGCCCAGAGTCCAGAAGTCCCGCCTCTCCACAGGAGAAGCGACGGCCCCAGGGAGAACATTGGCGGAGGGCCTGACAGGACCCCGGTCCCCGCTGGGTCCTGCTGGCTTCCAGGGCTCACGGGGACCCTCAGCAGCTGACAGAAAAAATAAAGCAGGCCCTGTGTGTGGGCACGCCCTTACTGAGCCCACTTCTCCGCCCCCTTGACCTTGAGCTTTTAGTTTTAGGAGATCATAGCAGAAAAGGTCAGATCTTGGGCGTTTGAATCAGTCCTGGGTTTGAATCCTGCCTCTTAGGCTTACAAGCTGCGTGGCTTTGGGCAAGTTATGTAACGTCTCTGTGTCTCCTTTTCCTCGTCAGGGGGATACCGACTACCTAAGGTGGCAAAAGTTGGGATTAAATTGAAGTGCTCTGTGTAAGGCACAATGTCTGGTATATGTAGTATGTGCTCAAGAAATAGCTTGAATGAACTATGATTAGTTTCTTTTGTGGCTTAATGTGTAGCCCTTCTTAGAATAAAGCTCTGCTTTTCTGTATGACAGCATGGTATTTCTTAATAGGATGTATTTTTCTCTTCTGTTCTCCTTCTCTGACATCTCCGTGAGTGCTTTGATAATGTTAATTTTATTTATGTCTTCTGTGGAAATGCGTCCTTCCAACATGGATCTCGGAAGCAGCCATCTATTTCTGTCATTTATAGAATTTCTCTGTGACGCATGCCACAGACGCTTTCCCTTTCTGATCTTGTCTGATATTTGTTTCACTCCGTTTGAATTTGGCGTTTTAAAAGTACGCCTGCGCCAAGAAAAAAACAAAAAACAAAAAACAAAATACGACCGCATCAGAAAACATCATCTTGCTGCTGACGCAAGGCTCCTTCTCTATTCAGAAATAGAGATTTTCCCTCCCCGCCGGGACAACGATGATCTGTTTTTTTCACTAGATTGGATTGGATTTTTCTTCTCTATTAAAAACATACAGAATAAAAACTGGAAGTCCCACTTCCCCACTGCTACTGTTGTTGACGGTGTGTGTACCTCCTTCCAGGCTTTTCTCTGCTGAGACAGATAGAATCTCGAAGAAGATTCCTTCTCAATCTGTAGAGAATCGTCCACGTGCCCTTTGATTGTCAGTCTTTCATGTTTGCGCTGCTGTGTGTGTAATGTCTGCGACCGGTTCCGGATTCCACCACGACCCTGAGCTGCTTGGTCATTCCCCCCCCTCATGGATTTATAGGATAATTTCCTTTTCTTTTTCTTTTTTTATTTTATTATTTATTTGGAAGACAGAGATTACAAGCAGGCAGAGAGGCAGGCAGAGAGAGAGGAGGAAGCAGGCTGCCTGCCGAGCAGAGAGCCTGACGCGGGGCTCGATCCCAGGACCCTGAGATCATGACCTGAGCCGAAGGCAGAGGCTTAACCCACTGAGCCACCCAGGCGCCCCTCCTTTTCTTCATTAGAAACAGCGCTGCAGTAGCAACGTCCCACAGAGCTCCCTTTACGTACGCCCCGGAGCTTCAGTTTCCGCGGAAGCGATTTCTGTTGCTGAATCATAAGGTCTTCTCATCTGAAGTTTCAGAAGACTCCGGCAGACTGCTCTCAGAAAGGGCTCTTCCTGCCTCTGTCCCAGCAACGAGAGACAAGTGTGTGCTCGCATCACACGACTTTTGATCTTTCTTATTTCCGCCATCATAGTCAGTGAAATTTGGTATCTTATAGTTTTAATTTGCATTTTGGATTGTCTAGGTGAGCATTTTTTCTCCGAGTTAATGGGCTTTCTGGATTTGATTTTTCTTTGTGCGAATTATTCTTACGCTTTTTTCCAGATTCCCATTGTTTTCTCATTCTCATGGATTTGTAGGAGCCCCTTGTCATATGCAGTACAAGCTTTATCCCCCAGTCTTCTTGTGTAATGCGGCTCATAAAGCCCTTGGGAGCGAGGATCGAATCAAAGTTAAAATCGCCCAGCTCATCTGTGCGTCATCTATGCGAGCACAGCTCTCAGCCCAGCCTTGCACATGGGAGGTACTCCCCGCCCCCCACAAAGCAACTTAACTGACCGAGAATCGATTGAAATTATTTTTGGAAACCCCATTCTGTTCCACAGATCTTAGCTCAAAGGTCTACCTCTTCAGAGAGGCCTTCTGGTTTCCAAGCCCAATATAGCTGTCCCACCCCTCAGCCCCACCCTCCAGCCCCCATTCTCAGCCCTCACCACCCCCACACCCTCCACCCCCCACTGTTCCCTCACACCCCAACATGCAGCCCTCAATCCACCCCTGTGACCTTGGCTGTACTCCCCACCTTCTGAAACCATCCGCCCACTTGTCTGTTGACTTGTTAATTGTCATTTTCTCCGTGACCGTGACGGTGACCGTGACCGGCTTCTTCACGGCCGCATACCCAGTTCCCAGAATAGCTCAGAGTGGCTGGTCCACAAGTAGTTCCTAAGAGTATGTGGAACGAATGATGAACTTTCAGGTTTTGTCTTAATGTTTAAGGTCTTGATGATTGCCACTTTGGTCTGCCATGGTTTAAAATCTGTTAGGGTCAATATGGTAGTCCCACAGGTGTCTGCTCGTGGGTTTCATAATTCAACAAATTCTTAGACTCTTGCCCGACCCGTCCTGCCGCCGAACGTCACAACTAACAGGCCAGGCTTTGTGAGAACACGGGGAGGGTTTGATATTAGATCGAGTCTTTAGAGCAGCTTCTGCGGCTCCTTCCTCCGTTCAACCTCTCAGACAGCAGGCGGGATCAGCTCTCCCGTGTTCCTGCTTGTCTTGTTGATCTCCTTGTGCTTTCAAGTTCCTTTAGTAGACGCCGCATGTCACGCGCGCGACATCTTGAGTGCGGTCGGGTTTGGCTCTGTCGTAGATGGAGCGGTTGGTGCTGTATTTTCTATCTCACTGATTTTAGGGATATGTGGGATTTTGAAAGAACTGGTATCTCCTACCCTGTACCTTTGAACTCATTGTTTCCAGGTTTTGTCATCGTGGCTGCCTTGTTTTGGAGGACTTCCTCGGATTTTTTAAAGGTATTTAACATCTCCTTTACCAAAAAAGAAATACGTTTTTATTTCATCTAGTTTGTCCCTTTATTTAGACCATTTGGATACGAACTCCTAATTCGGGATTTCAGATGTTGCTAGCGCTTCTGGCGTGGTTTGCTGTGCTAGTTCTCCAGATGTACTGTGTCCCTCCTCTCTCCTTAGCATCACGGCCCTTCCCCTACGCTTTTTCCTCCAACATTTTAATCCAGAATAGACGTTGAATCTTACCAATCCCTTTCTCAACATTTTTTGGAAATGACTAATCACTTTTTTCTAGTAAATCTTAGCTGTTAGTTTTCCATGTAATATACTGTTACTTGCATTCCGAGATGTACTGGTCATTCATTATAGACATATCTCATTAAATTCTATCAAAGCGGTATTTGTCTCCTACAATAGGCTGGGCAATATAGTTTTTTCCCTTATATCCTAATACAGTTGAAATAATATAAGGATGTCTTTGAGGAATTTGGAAAAAAACATTCTCCACTGAGTTCACTGGGTCTAAGGGCTTTTGGAAGACTCATGTTTTAAAAAATCAGTTAACAAACAGCGTATTATTAGTTTCTGAGGTAGAGGTCAGTGGCTCCTCGGTTGCGTAAACACCCAGCGCTCATTCCCTCACGTGCCTTCCTTAGTGCGGGTCCCCCAGCTACCCCAGTCCCCAGCCCCTCCCGGTAGCAACCTTCAGTTTGTTTCCTATGATTAAGAGTCTCTCAAGGCCTGTCTCCTTCTCTGAATTCATTTCGTATCAGATGTCTTCCTTTGATAGTGATCTACTCATTTTTTCCTATTTTTTGCTGCGTTCTTAGCATTATGAATATTTAGCTTGTCATCTGTCTCTGATGAGTCATCACGTTTCCTATTCCGTAGATAAAAAGGAAAGGCCGCGGAAAGCATTTCTGCCTGGATCCGGGGTTGGCCGTGACCTCCAGCGGGACTTCCACCTTGGGCTAAGCCCTCCCTCCAGCAGATTGATGGATTTCTTTGTACCTTTTTTCTTACCAGCCTTCCCCCACCAAGTTGCAATCCGCTCCCTTTGCAGGGCTCTAATCACCTGGGTCTGCCCAGTCCTCCGGCTCTAACCTTCATTACCTACGGATTCCTGGCTCCCTCCACAAAACCACCCCCGCCCAGTTCACTGCGCCACTGGGCTGACCAGGCTCCCGGTGGGCGGGCTGGCGGTCCCTGGGGCTGCGGCGAGTATGAGTGTGGCTAGGAGGCTGGCCCTGGAACCACGGGGAGGGCGAGTGAGATCCTGATTCGGAAACACAGCGTCCTGCAAACTTTGACAACAGAAATCAGCCCTTCCAAGCTGGGCGCGCCCCGGGGGGCTCAGTCAGTTGAATGTCCAGTTTCTTGGGCTCTTGATCTCGGGGTTGTGAGTTCAAGCCCCGTGTTGGGCTCCAAGCTAAACTAAATAAATAATCCTTCCATGCTGCAGTTTTCCCGTCCTCCTGGATTCTGGGGTTCTTCCAGTCATCCGACCCATCCTTATTAATTGTCCCGGGTGCATCAGGCATTGTTTTAGGTATTAAAGATAGAGGCAGTGAATAGAAGAACCAAAAAATCCCTGTGTGCCCGCAACTTAAGGAGTCAGGCAAACAAACAGAAAAAGTACAAACAACTCTATGTATATTTGAATTTCATGTCTATTTCTATTTTCTCTCTATTTTGAGGTATTAGCATTTACAAGAATGAGGGAAGAGCTGCTGGGAGTGTGGTTTTGTTTCTTTTTTTCTTTTCTTTTTTTTTTTTTTTTTTAAGATTTTATTTCTTTCTCTGAGAGACAGTATGAGCGAGAGAGCAGAAGCAGGGGGAGCAGCAGAGAGAGAGGGAGAAGCAGACTCCCTGCCGAGCAGGGGGCCCAGCGCGGGACTCGATCCCAGGACCCCCAGGATCATGGCGTGAGCCAAAGGCAGACGCTTAACCGACTGAGCCTCCCAGGCACCCCTGGAAGTGCGATTTTATTGGGGTGGCCTGTGCGGGCCTCTCTGAGGACAGACTGTGGGAGGAGCCCTCTGATTGGGGTGAGGGAGCCGGGCTTGTGTTCCTGGCAGCGGCACTACCAAGAAGAAAGGCCCTGAGGGAGAATTAAACGAGATGATACCGACAGGGGCCCGATAGGGTTAGGGCAGAGAATGCGGTTAAAGCTCCCACAGCATCTGGCATGGTCACCGTCCCTGTCCCTGTCCCTGTCAGCCCTCAGAGATGAAATAAAGGTACCAGCCACGGACTTCTGACTTCTCTTCCCGGATCCCATTCCCGGGAACCCCAGGGAGAAGGCACAGCCCCCAGCCAGCCCTGTGGGTGCAGCACACGCCTGCCCATGCCACCCCACCCGCCGGAAGGCTCCCAGAATCTGCTACTGAGGGCCGTTTCCAGGATCGCAGCTGCTTTTCCCTCGGTCCCCTAACCAGCACCCAGGACGGGACTCCGCCTGCACTGCAGACTCTTAGTTGGCGCCTGACCTTGGGGCGGGAGGGGGCCTCGGCTCACCGTCCTCTTCCCCCACCCCTCAGATTAAGAGTGGCCCGACTCCTGTCTGGAACAGAAAAAACAGAAGTGGCCTTAAGGATTTGGGCTCAGATGGACTCCCCAGTCCTTCCCTGTTCTGCACAGACCTTTGTGGCTCTCGAGGCCAGGCTCCGCCTCGAGGAAGCAGGCCTCTGCTCTGTCTTCTTTCTCTCTGGCTTTCTCCCCCAGCAACGACAACATCGGCCCCCCCCGGCCCCCCAAATCGTCTCCCTCCGTCTCCCCATCTCCTTCCCACACTGTGCGGCTTCCTCCAGCCGAGTCTCACCACAGCTCGCCACACTTCTAATCCCACATTCCCGGACAGAGGCACGCGTTCAGGCTCGAAATCTGAATTACGGAAGGGATTTCTTTTTCATAAAGAAGTGCAACTTTATTATTTTCAAGTCCGTAGGTAGTACCGCAAACTAGTGCCCTCTAAAAGGTCTCCCGGAAAAGGTCCTGCAAATGCGTCTCACCGACACAGGAGAACCGATGGTGATTAGCCCATGCACGCGCTGTCTCTACGTAGATACTCCTAAAGTGCTTCAGAAGTGTTTAGAAGGACTAAATATGCCAGCCCTAGCCATGTGGTTTAATGCTTCTAATTTGCTAAACAAATACCGTTTTTTTTTTTGATTGTGCAAAGATAAGCTTTGTCCATAGTCAACACATATCTCAAATTAATCGGCCCGAAGGAACATGGTTTCTTATTTAGTTTTCTGAGCCCAAAGCAACGACTCACTCATTTCAAAGTCCTTCTGATAAAGGACCAGGGGAGGGAGGTGAGAGCCGGCGGGAGGCCCTCCCGGGCGGTCTCCTTCCTTTCTGTCTTAGGTCTGCCGGCTTCCCCCTGTGGCACTCTTGCTGGGCCTACCTGGGGGTCTCTTTCCCAGTGCCTTCTGGGCCAGGCTTAGGGAAGGGGCAGGGCTGCCTGCAGAGCAAAGCTGCTAGGCGGGGAGCAGGCAAGGGAAGGCTGAGGGTCTCCCGCGGGAACCTGAAACCAACTCCCTGTCTTGTGGGAACTGATCACTAACACGAAGGGCCTTTGTCTGCCTGGGAGGAGCAGCCCTCCTCATGTTCGGGCTCTCGCTGCCCAGAGGGTCTGACCACGCCCCTGACCTAAGCTGATTCTGGACGTCCCTGGGCAGCAGGAAGGTTCCGGAAACTTTCTCCACCCTAGTTCCAGCTGACGGCCAGGCAGCTCCTGGAATGACTCAGGTTCATCCGGAGGGACCCAAAGGGGAAGGGGTGGTGGGGGCAGGGAACAGACTGACCGCTGCCCTCTGGGAACAAGACGGGGCTTCGGAGGACTTAGCATTCTGGAGGGCGGGGTGTCACCAGGCGCAAGGGACTGAGTGTACCGGAGCCTCTGTGACACCTGGGCCTCATGGCCCAGACGCCACAAAGCAGGGTCGGTGGGGATTGCAAGCTGCAGGGGCGGGGGACCCAGGGGAGCTCCCGGATTGCTCTGGCCTGCTCTGCGGACATTCGAGTTTGGCCTACTGGCAGGAATTTCTGAAAGGCAGGACCCAGGGCTGGAGACCACACATCTTGTCCTGTCCTTGGATCGCTCCTCCCCAGCTCCCGTGGCTGTGTCAGTCCTCAGCCTCCCCCCCCCACTCCCCCCACCCCCCCCTTGCCTCCAGACATTCCCATTCAGGCTTGCCTGGGGATGCCGCCTTCTGCACAGCTTCCCTTTCTGGCACTCACCAGGAGGAGCTGTGTCTGATCTCGAGGGGGAGCAGGCGCAGAGCCGGGCAGGGAGCAGAGGAGAGGTGGCGTGACAGTGGGCTAAGGCCGGAGAGAACAGGGTACGCGGGGGATCTCTGAGATTGTCCCTTCCTCCTGGTGGAGACAGGTCCCTGCCTTTGGGTGTTGATCTGTTCTAGTGGGAGGTGGGTGTGCAGGGGCAGACAGTGGGTGGTGGGTGCTGGGGTGACCCTCAGGTCCTCGGAAAAAGTGGACAGGGTGCAGCCGGAACTGGGAAGGACCCCGGCATGTGGTGTCTCTCCGATGGTTCTCAGTTGGGTCTGCGGGGCAACGGCCGCGAGCTTATGCACCCACTCCTCCCCGCCGAGCCCGTCGAGTGGCCTCTCTGTCTCTCCCCCGACCCTCCCCCAACACCCCGTCTTCTCGTCTTCTCTGCATCACCATCCCCGCACCGCCTCCAGGCGCCCCCGGCCCGGAGCCTGGTCTTCCTCGGACAGCTCAGTAGTAGGTTTCCTTCTCCACCCAGCCTGTGGGAGAGATGGGACGGGGGCAAGGCATGAGCTCATGGGGGCAGAGGTCCGTGTCTGCGGGCTGGAGGGCAAATCAGGGTGAGAGGGAGGGGAGGAAGCCGGGGAGCTGGGGCCCCGGGTCAGGGGACGGGAGAGATGTGTTTAGCACAGGGCGGGCGTCGCAGAGTGGGCTCGAGGGGAGAGGCAGGGGCGAGGCGGTGACAGGACTGTCTCAAGGGGCAACCGCCCGTGGTGGTTGTGCCGAGACGTGTATGGGGTTGATGGCTCATGATTTTTCAGAATCAGGAATAGGATTTTATGTGAGAGCCCGTAAGTTTTAGTTATTGGACCAGTTACAAAACACAGCCACGCAATAAAGGGCGGACGGAACCAAACAATATGCACGGGGCCGTATTTGGCTCGCCGGCCATCCGTTTTCAACTTCCAGTAAGGGGTCAACAGGGCTTGTTGGGAAAAAACAAAAGCAAACTTGGTCATTGCCCAGGAATCGGGAAGCCTGGGTTCTAGAAGCCGCTCTGCTCCTCCTTGCTTTGTGACCTGGCCAATAAATTCACCTCTGCACCTCTCCGTGTCTGTAAGATGTGGAGGGGCACGAGGTGACCTGGGCCCATCTAATTCTGTGTCCTGTGATCCGGGTGGGAGGAGGGGCCTGAGCACCCCGGTGTGTTGGGGTCCCAGGTTGGTGGGAAAGAGGCAGGGTCAGGGCTCTGAGGACCTGGGGCCCCCGGATTGGGGGGGGCATGGGAAGGAGGAGCAAGGAGCCGCATGCGGAAGGGTTGGGTGCAGAGCCCGGGGGGCGGGGGCAGCAGTCGGGAGCACTAGCAGGGTGCTGGGGGACGGGGGCACTTACCCCCAGGGTACCGTCTCAGGATGAGCTTCCGGACCTCATCATAGATGAAGATGAGGAGGCTGTAGGGGAAGGCGCAGAACCACCAGGTGACCCTGCACCAAACAGAAACAGGGAGTGTGTCGGGGGTGCCGCAGGGTGGGGACAGAGAACAGGGTCTGAAGACCAGAAGCGGGAGCCTAGCGGGGTCTGGGAAGGGCCACACTCACTTGAGCGGGTACATGCGGAGCGCCACGCCCATGCCCGGGCAGTAGGACAGGAAGGCCGCCAGCGCCGTCTCCTCCAGCAGCCCGAAAATCAGGATCTTGTTCCTGGAAAGGCAAAAGAAAAGAGGGTAGGTGCTGGGGAAAGCGGGGGGCAGAGGGGGGGACATCCAGGGAGGCTCCTGGTGGCGAAGGTGCCCGGGGGCGGTCTTCACACCGTCCGCCCTTCTGCTGCTACACGTAACCAGAGTAGATTTCCTTCACTTTCTCTGCTGACTGATCGCACCTCCTATAACACACATACTCGTCTAGTAAATGAATGCTTCTAATGTGTTGGCTGACGTGCCCTGGGCTGGAGATGCTGTGGTCAGCACACACTTCCTTCCCGGGTCGTGGGGCCGCCCTCCCGCGGCGCACGGACTTGCTATGCCTCCAGGCCTGTGGTCTGTGTTCAGCCCGTGTCATCTGCCCAGCAAGGGGCTCGGAGAGCCTGTGTGTATCCCACACGTTCCCAGGGTCTCCCCGGCCCTGGTCGTTGTTGGTTGTCGATACTCAATAGAAGAGAACGTTTGTCAAGCGCTTAGCAGAGAGGAAGCTGTCCACTCCCTGGAAATTAAAAGCTGGATGTGCATCCACGACCTCAGACCTGACAAGCAGGACAGAACAAGGGTCTGAAAGCAGCTTCTGGAGTCAGACAGGCAGAATCTAGCCGCAGCTCTGCCCCTTGCTAGCTTTGGGCTGCAAGCCGTGTCTCTGCCTCTCTGAGCCCCGTGGTTTTCCCTGTGAGCGGGAGAGGTTACCGGTATACCCTGGGCTTGCTGGGAACAGGATAGGAGGTAAAGCGTGGAACGTTCTGGAAAGTGCAGAGTGCTCGGTTGAGTTACCATTTGACCCGTGTACAACCTTGCACGCTGCATGCCTTAATAGTTCATGCTAATAGTTCCCCAACTCTCCACTTACTAAAGGACCCACCTGATTCTTTGATAAAGACCCCATTTTAATTGATTGTAGTCTTTTCAGCTATATTTGTTACTAAGTAATGAATATCATTTCTCCATTTAAAATTGGAAACATCCGGGGCGCCTGAGTGGCTCAGTGGGTTAAGCCACTGCCTTCGGCTCGGGTCATGATCTCAGGGTCCTGGGATCGAGTCCCGCATCGGGCTCTCTGCTCAGCGGGGAGCCTGCTTCCTCCTCTCTCTCTCTCTGCCTGCCTGTCTGTCTACTTGTGATTTCTCTCTGTCAAATAAATAAATAAAATCTTAAAAAAAAAAAATAAAATAAAATTGGAAACATCCGCATTCCCAACAGAGCCGCTAGCGTGCCGGCGCGTCCTTCACGCCAATGGTTCTGCCTCCGAGTGACACTTGAGTAACCCCTGCGGCCTTACTCGGTGGCTCGTTTCTATAAAGCGTAGGAGCCTTGCAGACAGTGGCCCTGAGGCCGCCTGGCCCAGGGCCCGAGGTGGGGCGCCGCTGGCCAGCGGCTGTTGGCGTCCTCAGGACCCCTTTCGTCTTCCACTGGTTTCACAGAGACCTGGAGTTAGCACTAACCGCCGTCCGCACGCGCCGCGGTCACCGAGCCATCGCCAAGCACCGACAGGGGCCAGACCCTGACAGGCAAGCCACCCTGCGCCGTGTCCAGGAGCTGGGGTGCTAGAAGCAGACCTGGGTGAACCCTAACAGCTGGGTGACCCCAGGGACCTCATGTAACCTCTTTGGGGTCTCTGGTCCCGAAAAGGAAAGCAGTTCTCGCCCCATTGAGCTGCGTGCGGGTCACAGCACGGTGACTGAGGTAACGCACACTCTGAGGCGGCACCGCGCCCGCCCCGGAGCAACTCCCAACCTCACGGGGAGGATCACACAGGGCCGCGGCCGGGGCCCGAGCTACGAGCTGGAGCACAGAGCACTTGTGCTGCGGGCCTTAGGGCCGGGCAGGGGGTGCTGCCGGAGTGTGAGATGGAGGACGGGGAAGAGGGGAGAGGGGAGACGTGCGGAAAGACGGAAGGAAGGAAGAGGGAGGGAAACCTTCAAGCAGCCGATTAGGAGCAGAATTAAAACTCGTCGGAAAAGGTGATCCGACCCCTTCGCCTTCAGACACCTGTTTCAGACGGCTGGACAGGTGTGGTCGGACGCTCCCTCCTCCCCGGATGTGGGCGCAGGGCGAGGGGCCCATGGCGGGGGTTGAGGGACCTCAGGGTGCTCTCTGTGGGGGTGGGGGGCGGGGGCGCTCACTTCATGCCCTGTTGGAAGACGGAGTTGCGCCGGGTCTTGCAAATGATGAGGTCGGCCCACTGCACCACCACGATGCTGGCAAAGAAGGCCGTGTGGCACGTGAACTCCACCACCTTCCGCTGCTCGTAGGTCTGGGGGCGGACGGGGCCGTGTGAGAGGCGAAGGGAGGGGCGGGGGCAGCGTGCTGGGGGCGCTCGTCAAACCCTGGGCACGGGGCGCCTTAGCCCCCAGCCCCAGTTGGCCCCCCGGGCACTCCCACAGGCACGGACCCCCCCCCCGGAGGCCCCACGCACCCACTCCTGCCCATAGCTGTCCTCCAGGTCGTTCATGGACCGGTCGTCCCAGTCCAGACGGATTCCCAGCAGCCGCGACGGCAGGAAACCGTTCTCCGCCAGGATGACGAAGTAGGTGAAGAAGCCGCCCAGGGCTTGGATCATCCCTGTGGGGAGCGGGACGGAGGCCGGCCGCGGTCAGAGGGGGTGGCCGGGTGGGACCGGCACTCGACAGCGACGGCTGCTCGGTGGGGGGCTGACCCCTGGCCTGGGATTTCACCGGGGCTCATGCCTCTGTCCGCTGGACAGAGACCTCTCTCGGCCGCGCCCCAGCCCCGGCCCCAGGGCCCCGCCTCACCAATCTGTCCGTAGGCCATGCTGATGAGTCTCTCGTTCACCAGCTTGTCCGTCTGGGGGTTCCTCGGCTGTCGCTTCATGATGTCGCTCTCCGCAGCCTCGTAGGCCAAGGAGATGGCGGGGACCTGTGTGCGGGGCGTGTTGGGGGAGGAGGGCAGTGGAAAGGAGCCGACAGGTGCAGAGGACGGCCCGCGGGGAGGAATCTTCGGTGCAATCAGCACACGTTACTAAGACCCTATTATGGCCCCGGACTCGCTCAGGCTTCTGTTCCCTCAACTGTCCCAGCCTGGCCGGTTCCCCCAGCTGCCCGCCTCCACCCCCCCTGTGCTGCTCCGACCCCTGGCCTCACCATGTCGGTGCCCAGGTCGATGCAGAGGATGGTCACAGTGCCCAGCGGCAGGGGGATGTTGGCGATGATGAAGAGCAGGAAGGGCGTGATCTCGGGGATGTTGCTGGTCAGGGTGTAGGCGATGGACTTCTTCAGGTTGTCGAAGATCAGGCGGCCTGGGGGAGATTTGGTGGTATCAGGGAGATGGGAGGTTCCTCTCCCCAGCCCAAACCCCTGGAGCATGCTGCCCGTGCTCCCCAGAGAGGTAGACCCTGTGTTCGAGGGAAGCCAAAGCCAGTGGCAGGTGCCCGGGATCCTGAGTTGGCTCTGTGTTGGGGTAAAGGCCCAGGAAGCTGTCCCAGATGCCACCCCGGCCTGCGGGGCGCCTCACCCTCCTCCACGCCCGTGACGATGGAAGCAAAGTTGTCGTCCAGCAGGATCATGTCGGCGGCCTGCTTGGACACGTCAGAGCCCGAGATGCCCATGGCGATGCCGATGTCAGCCTTCTTCAGCGCGGGGGAGTCATTCACGCCGTCCCCGGTCACCGCCACGATGGCCCCCTGCACGAGGACGCAGCCGGATCGGAGGAGGAAGCCCTTGCAGCCCGGGCCAACCCGCCCGGCCCGCTCCGGCCCGGCCCCGCACCCCCGTCCCGCTCACCTGCCGCTGGCAGCCCTCCACGATGATGAGCTTCTGCTGCGGGGACGTGCGCGCGAACACGATCTCCGTGTGGTTCTTGAGGACCTCGTCCAGCTGCTCCGACGTCATGTCCTTCAGGTCTGAGCCGTGCACCACGCACGCCTTGGCTTCTCTGGACGGTGGGGGTGGAGGCGGGTGACTCCTTGCCGCCCCTGTCCCCCCGCCGCCGAGCCGCACGGTCCCAGGGCTGTGGCCCCCCTCACCCTGTCCCCGTGGCCTGTGTGTCCCATCTCTCTCTTTGAGGAAGGACAGCCTCACCCAGCACAGTCGGTGCTAGGCCACGTGCTGCTTTTCTTACTGACGCTTTACCCCGGAGCCACCGCAAGGGGCGATGGGTCCCTAAATCTGTAGTTGGGAGACTGGCGGCTCAGGACAGTTATGTGTCACCTGTGTTGCACAGTGAGTGGGGGGCACAGCATGGACACCCTCAGGACTGAGGAGCCGGCCGCTGAGGTGTCGCGGGGAAGGCCTGCAAGGTCACAGAGGGGCTCTCCGAAGGCCCCTCCCCCCGGGTCCCTCGAGCATCCTGTGGGACGGGTTGATCAGGGACAGGGAGCCCCATGGAGGCCGCACCTGGGGTTGACCTGGCTGACGGGAATGTTGAGCCGGGCCGCGATGTCCTCCACAGTCTCGTTGCCTTCTGATATGATGCCCACACCTTTGGCGATGGCCTTGGCTGTGATGGGGTGGTCCCCGGTCACCATGATCACCTGGCAGCCAGGAGAAAAGAGAAAAGTGGTGTTAACACCCCCTCCCCATCCTTTCCTTTCCCAAAGTCAGAGAAAGCCAGACCCCCCGACCGTGGGACTGATGGATCCCAGCCAAGGTGGTGGAACTGTGTGTGTGTGTGTGTATGTGTGTATGCGTGTGTGTGTGTGAGGGAGAGAGACTCTGTGTGAGTGTGTGAGACTGTGTGTGTGTGTGTGTGTGTGAGAGAGAGAGAGTGTGTGTATGAGACTCTGTGTGTGCACGTGAGAGTGTGTGAGTGTGAGAGAGTGTGTGTGTGTCTGAGTGGGTGACACGCTGTACGCAGGGGATCAGGGACACTTTGCTTCCGTGGAGGAAGCCTCCGTGACGAGGAACAAATGGACGAGGGGCTCTTGGAAGAGGCCCCTCAGAGACTGGGTTTCATGGGCTACGAGGCTGTCGCAGCCGGAAGGAGCCGTCACTGACCAGCGAGGGACGAAGGCTTAGAAAGGGCCCGTGACCCTCTCAAGGTTATTGGAGCCGGGAGCAGGACACATTTTCTTAGTGTCCACTCTGCTTGCTGGGGCCATCCAGCTGGTCAGAGTAGGGACGAAGGGGACACGGCCCCCGCCTCCAGCCCCCGGCCTTCCACCACCTGTTTAGCTGCCTCGGACACGCCTTCTCCATGTGGGAAGGAGGCGGTTCTTGCAGCGCAGACGGAGGCTGGTGGGGAGGGCAGTCGGCGCCTGGGAGGTGGTTCAAGGGTGTCTGTCGGGGCGCCTGGGTGGCTCCGTGGGTTAAGCCTCTGCCTTCGGCTCAGGTCATGATCCCAGGGTCCTGGGATCGAGCCCGGCATCAGGCTCTCTGCTCAGCGGGGAGCCTGCTTCCCCCTTCTCTCTGCCTGCCTCTCTGCCTGCTTGTGACCTCTGTCTGTCAAATAAATAAATAAAATCTTAAAGAAAAAAAAAGCCTGTCTGTCACGAGCGCAGGTTGATCGGAGGAAGAAGCCTCGCACAGGTACCAAGGAGAAAGTCCTTCAAGGCCACCGCCACCCCCCACGGAACCTGCCCCCCCAAGGCCATAAGGGCCCCCTTGAAGACAGAAGCATCTTTGCGACCCTCATCCTGCTCGACCCCTCAGTACTTGGCACTGCCCACCAGCCCCTCCTCGAAGCCGGCCAGCTTGGTCCGCGTGGACGCTGACTCTCCCGGTTCCCTTCCCCGCTTCTTCCTGCTCTTTCCTGCCTCCTCCGAGCAGCCGCCGGCTGAGAGGGGGCGGCTGTGGGGTGTGACGGCGGACCTAAGCTTGAGCACCGGCCCTCCCGGGCTGTGGCACCTCGGACCAGTCTTCTCACCGAGTCTCGGTCCCAAGAGGGGACGAGCCCCACCTTCCAAGGCTGTCGTGAGGAGTGAATGGCACCGAGGTGGGCACCGAGGTGGACACTCGGCAGACGTGAGCTGTGACTTCCCCCTCCCCCTCCTGCCCCGCGCCTCTCTCTCGACTTGCCCGGAGACTGGTGGCCCCGCTTTCAACCGGGCCCCCTCCCTGATCCGGGTTCACTAGTGGGTCTGGAACTGCACTCGTGTGTGAGGGGCCTCGCGCTCTCTGCTCCTGGACTTCGGTCCTGGGCTCTAAGCTGGTGCTCTCGCTGGGATGTCTCTCCTTGGGTGTCCATGGAGGCTTCCAGCCGAAGGTCAGAGCTGAGCTCGCCGTCCGCTCCCCCCACGCTGCCAGGCCTGCCCTGCCCCCAGCTCGGCACTGCCCTCGCGGGCGTTCCAGCCCTTTGTCCTGCATCTCCCTCGCTGACCGTGTCCAGCTCGGTCACCGTGTTCCCAAAGTGTTTCTTAGATGTGACTCCTCGCCTCCATCCTTTGCCACCGCCCCGGCTCGTGTCCTCGCCTGGACAGCGCCACAGACCCTCTCCTGCCTCCTCGCCTCCAGCCCTCCTCGGGATCCAGGCCCTCCTCCTCCCAGGTGGCCTCCTGAGAGCTGGCTCTGTCCCCAAGTCAGGCATTTGGGCAAAGCCCTTCCAGCTGGCCCTGGCCCGAAGTCCCAGTGCCCATCCCCAGTGCTCCGGAGCCTCCCGCCCCCACGCACCTGCACCCCTCCCCCGCTGTGTCACCCCGCCAGGACACGCACTGTCCCCTCCCCCGCTGTGTCACCCCGCCAGGACACGCACTGTCCCTGACCTTGACAGCCCTCCTCTCCCTGCCTTAGAAAGCGCTGCCGGCCTTCGAGGCCCAGATCGAATATCACGTGCTCTGTAAAACGTGTCCAGTTCTCTGAGGCAGACTTAGCTGCTCCTGCTCGGAGTCCCCTGGAGGAACGGTCCCCACACACCCCGGGATAGTTTTGATCGTGGCAAGAGGCCGCCGGATGGGCCGGAGCACGGTTTTCCGGATGGCTGACCATGCTTCACATGCCTGATCCGCCCCTGACGGGCAGGTTTATTTTGGGAAAGCGACTTACCCACTCTGAGGCTCAGCTGGTTTTATTTTTAAGTGGGGGTGATGACGCCTACCTCAGCGACAGAGTGGCTGGGTCAGAGACATCCCTTACACACACATGTCTACACACAAGCGCTTCGGTGTGTGAGGAAATGGCAAGCTGCCTTGGTTCAAATCCCGGCCCGACCGCTTACGAGCCTGTCACGTTGTGCCTCAGTTTCCCTCTTCTGTGAAAAGGGAAGATGCCGGAGCTTCCTCGCCGGGCCGTTGCGCAGATTACATGAACTCCTGCGGCCTGGGTGCCGAGCACAGCGCCTGACTCCTGCGACTGGCTGCTCCTGGGATGAGAGCCTCTGGCCGGGAGCAGGGGCTCACGACCCTAGCTAGCAGGTTGCTCCGTGATTAAGTGTGGAGACGGTTGTTTCCCCGAGCGCCCGTGAACCCCAGAGGACAGGCACCACGCGTCCTTCATCTTAGCAGCCCCTGGCCCTCAGCGGACGGGCAGCTCCAGCTGATGCTGGGAGAAGAGGAGCTGGCCACTGCCCTGTGCCTGGCCACGGGATGGCCACGGCCACGGCCATGGGGATGGGGTGGAGCGTGCCTTGAAGCGGGAAAAGAGGCTCCAAGATGGACAGGGTTTATGTCTGTTTGTTGAACTCGGGCACCTTGAACAGTGCCTGGGCCACAGGCGGCAAACGGTTAGTTGCTGCGTGAAGGACAAATGTGCCGCCGAGGCAGGAGCGGCCACCGAGGAGCAATGACAGGTGGACACAAGGACCTAGGAGAGGTGTGCTTGGGGGATGAGGACCGGAGCCTGCCGGGGGGCGAGCGGGTTCCGACGAGAGCCTGCTCCTTGCACCGCCAGTGGTAGAGAGAGCGGACGCGATTCGGGAAGGCAGGACCAACAGATCTCCAAGACCGGAGCGCCAGGTCGGCCCGAGAGCAGAATGGGACGAGTCGGGGAGAGGATGTGCCTGGTCGCTGACGGGAAGGGACCCGGACAAGCGCTCCAGGCGGGGCCGACCTTTCCTTGCAGAGGGAGGTGGCCACGAGGGGTCTGGCACCTGCAAGGCAGGAGCCCCTGCCGTCCTTTGACCGTTAGCACCGGGGAAGGGAGAGTGGGAGGGGGCAGGCCAGGCCTGTACCTTGATGCCCGCACTGCGGCACTTGCCCACGGCGTCCGGCACGGCAGCCCGGGGAGGGTCGATCATGGACATGAGCCCCACGAAGCAGAGCTTCTCCGTGGGGAAGTTCAGCTCGTCCGTGTCAAACTTGAAGCCCCGCGGAAACTTCCCAGAGGGCAGATTCAGCTGACAAAACCCTGACACGGGCAGGAGGGAAGAGTGAGCCCAGCACAGGGCGGGGTGGGGGTGGGGCTGCGCCGGTGCCCCCAGCGCCCCCGCCCCGGGGCAGCCCCGCTCCGGCCTCTCACCCAGCACGCGCTCGCCCAGCCCGCCCAGCTCCATGTAGGCGTTCTGAAAGGCGTCCTGCATCTCCTTGTCCAGAGGGATCTCCTTGCCCTGCACCAGGATGGTGGAGCAGCGGTCCAGGATGCGCTCCGGGGCCCCCTTCATCACCAGCACGTGGCTCTGGGGGCTGTCCTCTCGCTCGTGGATGGACAGCTGGAGAGAAAACAAGCGGTCACGGAGGGGGCCTGCCTGGGAGACCTCCCCGACGCACAGCCCCGTCCGTCAGCTCTCGTCGCCGGAGGGAGAGCCCGTGCGTGTAAAGGGCATTGTGGGTCACAAATATTGACCACCGGTGCCAGGGGCTGGGGGGCTCTCTCGCCGGCGCCCCACAGTCATGCTGGCCTCAACGCGCTTACACACGACCCGGCTGAGAATGCTTTCTTGGTTTAGCAGACGCCTGCCGCCCGGGGGCATCCTAAGGACATTTCAGAGCCGTGGTTCACCCCCACAGCTGGAAGGGACGGGAGGCTGAGGCAGAGTAGGGAAGGCAACCGGGTGTATCGAGGGATGGAGGTTGGGAAGTTGGGGGGGGTCCTTGCAACCAGACATGTAGTTACCCCCGTTTTCCTGGGGGACGAGGCAGGGGGAGGGGCATGGCCCTCAGATGCCCCCCCTCCTAGGTTTTGAGCGCCCCCTCACGTTGGCCCCTTCCCCCGCCCTTGTCCCCGCGTGGCTGCCAGACCTGGTACTTGTTGGTGGAATTGAAAGGGATCTCCGCCACCTTGGGGTTTCTGTCCCGCATCTTCCGCACGGAGCCGCAGGACAGCTCGATGCACTTGAGCAGGGCTGACTCGGAGGCGTCGCCCGCCGTGTCCCGCTAACAGAGGAGAACTCAGAGTCACACGGGCGGGGGGGCAGTGGGAGACCCGGGGGAAGGGGGCACCGGAGCCCCCGAGGCTGCCAGGGCGTGCCGGAGCGGGTGCTGGGTCCCGGCAAGGCGGGCAAGCCACGGATACGCCGCTGACCCCCACCTTAGACACAGAGATGTTCTCCTGCCCGGCCTTGAAGACGGCACGGTTGCAGAGGCCGGCGATCCGAGACAGTGCCGTCCATGTGGGGGATCGTTTGTCGAAAGTGGCCCCTGGGAGGCAGTAGGGGAGAAGCAGGAGCGGGGCTCCCCGTTAGAGCCCCTGTCCACCCCCACCCCCACCACCTTGCCGGGGCCCCCTTGGAGAGCCTCAGTCACCGGACTGATCTTCCGTGGTGTCCGCTTCGTGGATCTGGTTGTCGAACCACATGTGGGCGACGGTCATGCGGTTCTGGGTGAGGGTGCCCGTCTTGTCGGAGCAGATGGTGGACGTGGAGCCCAGCGTCTCCACGGCCTCCAGGTTCTTCACCAGGCAGTTCTTGCGCGCCATGCGCTTGGCTGTCAGGGTCAGACACACCTGGGAGAGGGAGGAGGGTTCGAGTCGCTAAGCCTGGAGCCGGAAGTGCCCGTGACCTCACCCCGGACCAGGGCGCGACCCCGCCCTCCTCGATCCTGGTCAGCAAGCACCGAGTGGGACCTGTGTGTGGGCAGTGACTGCGCTCGACGTCAGACATGCTGAGTGAGATCGTGGTGTGCATTCAGGTGAAAAGTCCAACAGGGAATTGAAGATACACGACCAGAGCTGCAGAGCGGGAGGCGGAGAGCTGGGCCAGGGGTGTGCGAGAACGGGCACGAGACTGGGGGGGAGGGGAGACAGGCTCACTCCAGGGGGGCGGGGGGGGCAGGGGCCCGGGGCCGGGAGGGGGGGCCGGGGGGGGGGGGGGGGGGGAGACGGGCGGGCGCGGGGGGGGGGGGGAGAGCAGAGCTCCAGGCCTGTGAGTCGGGGCTGGGGAGAGGAGGAGGAGGTCCTTCGGGGGACGGAGGAGCAGAGGAGACAGAATAGGGGCATGTCACCGTGACCGACGGAGAGAATTCTAGGAGGGCGGACAGCCGTATCCGTTTCTCAGCGGAGGCAAGGAAAGGTTTGAGAGAAAAGGTCACTGGGTTTGCCAGTTAGTCATCAGTGACCTTCGAGGGAGGCTTTTGCAGCCAGGGTGGCCGGGACGAGCTGCAGACGGCGGTGGACCGTGCTTCGGACTGTGTGTCGGGGAAGGGGCCGGGACGAGCTCCGGCAGAGCAGCCGCGGGCCAAAGCGCAGCTCAGACTCTGAGCCGGGTACGGAAACTCTGACAGGTGACTTTAGGGGCAGGGAGCAAGTTGCTGAGCTACAGTAAGCCTCGACTGCCTTTGAGGAACGGGTAGCAAGACCTCCCGCGGCGGCCCCTCGCCTGACCCACTCACGGTAACAGTGGCCAGCAGCCCCTCGGGCACATTGGCCACGATGATGCCGATGAGGAAGATGACGGCCTCCAGCCAGCTGTAGCCCAGGATGAGGGAGAGCACGAAGAAAGAGACCCCCAGGAACACGGCCACCCCCGTGATCAGCTGGATGAAGTGCTCGATCTCCATGGCGATGGGCGTCCGCCCCACCTCCAGGCCCGAAGCCAGGGTGGCTATGCGGCCCATCACCGTCCGGTCCCCTGTGGCGATCACGATGCCCCTGGCCGTGCCTGCAACACAGGGGGGCCCTACTGCTTGGAAAAGGAAAACCACGGCAGAGTAAATGGACCTCCAACGGGGGTCCTGCGGGTCACCCCCCCGCCCCCCACCGAGGCCGGACCTCCCCCAGGCACAGACCTCCAGGCCCGGACTCAGGCCACCACAACTCATTCCCCTGACACTTGGGCCTGACAAGAGATGTTGCAAATACACTCGGAATTCAGACCAGGGAGATGCCCGCCATGAAACACCAGCACCGAGTAGCTCCGTGCAATCAGTGTCCTGCTTGTGAGGACCCCGAAGGGTGTCAGGTCATGGATTTTCTGCGTGGGCTTAAGATGTTCTTTCCCAGCCTTGGGCCCTGAGACCCCGCAGAAGAAGCCAGGCAGTTGCTGAGCCCTTATGTAGACACTTGGGCCCGGGGGCCCAGGCGGGGACAGTGAGGGATGAGGCAGGGAGCGTGGATGTAGGAGCCGGCCAAACCAGGGTTTGCACCCTTGTTCGGACACCCCCCGCCCCCACGGGATTGCCTTCCTCAGGAAACCAGAGAGGGCTGGGATACGCCTGGCCCGCCCCTGGCGCACAGTATGCACTCAGCAGTGTCGGTTCTGCTCATTTCTTCTCCTTTCCCCAAAGCCAGACTCCAAGAAAGCGTGCGAGTATTTCACGGGGTGTTTTTACCAATGGTGGGAAATGTTGGGCCAATTTCAGAATCTCAGTACATTAACAGTTTAAGATACATAACGTGTGGTGATTTTCACTGTAACTGCAACTTGCTAAGGGAAGGGAACACCTGGTGAGGGGCGCCTTGGGGGCTCAGTTGGTTGAGTGTCCGACTCTCATGATCTTGGGGTCGTGGGATCGAGCCCCGTGTCAGGCTCCACGCTCAGCACGGAGTCTGCTTGGGATTCTCTCTCTCCCCCTGCCTCTCCCCCCAACATGCTCTCTCTCTAAAATGTTAAATAAATCTTTTTAAAAAGGCTCATAAAATCTTTACAAAAATGCTCAGAAAGACATAACACGCCGAGAAGAAATGAGAATAGGGAAAGGAAAGGCGTGGAGGTGGGGCACGTGGCCTCCTCCGGCCCCAGTCCCAGGCCCGAGGTTTAGCCAGAACTCTCTCCCCACCAGCTCTCGCTGTCGGCCCCTCTCAAGGAAGCCCGGCCACAGAAGGCATGGATTTCGGGTGGGCCTGGTCTCCTGTCCTTATGTGGTGGCAACCTGGGGAGCTCCTGCTGGCCCGTGTTCACCTGGCCTGAGCCTCCCCAGCCTGGTCACTGGTCAAAGTGAGGCCAGAGAAGCAGCTAGACCCAGCGTCAGGAGAAACGGAAGGAATCAGTCAAACCAAAGACTTCTGGGAGTCAAGAGGCGTGTGTGTGTTGTGTATTGTATGTGTTTGTGTCTGTGTGCCTATGTGTTGTGAGTTTTGCGTATCGTGTGTGTGTACTGCATGTGAATAGTGTGCGTGTGTGTGTACGTGTGCGTGCGTGGAGGTCTTAGCCCAGCATCTGAAGGCTTTGGGATCTGCTCAGTCTTGGCGTAGACAGAACACAGATCTTCCTGGGGGGAGGTACCTTCCACGGAGTCGGGCCACCCCAGCCAATAATATTCAGGCCCCCCAGGCCCTCGGTCCCCTGCCCCGGCCTTGGGCAGGACATAGGACAAGTAAGCACAGCCACTGTCCCCCATGCTGCCTGGGGATTCGGGAGTTCGACTCTTCCTTCCGCCGGGGCAGGGCAGGGGCTCCCTGGTGGCCGGCCGCTCACCTTCCACGCAGTTGGTGGAGAAGAAGCAGATGTTGCGGGTCTCCAAGGGGTTCTCATGGGTGAACTCGGGGGAGCGGGTCTGGGGCTCGGACTCGCCTGTTAGGGATGAGTTATCCACCTGGGGAGGAAGCAGGTGTGCGGTCATCGACGGGAAGGCATAGGGGTGTCCACACAGTTGTCCCCTGGCCACACTCCGCCTCCATGACACGAGGGACAGAATGACACTCGTGCTCATCACGTATTTATAGCATTACTCAGCCATTGTCCCTGCTCTGGCTTGGTGTCCTGGCTGTCCCTGACCTCTTACGGGACCTTGGGCTAGTGACCTAACCAGCAAAATCACCGTTCACTCATCTGTAAAGTGGGGAAGGTCAGGGGCACGTCTGCATTATACAACCCTGGCGCGGGGGTGGGGCGAGGTCTCTAACACGAGAGTCTGAGAAAGTAGGGCTGTCTGGGGGGCGCACGGCGCTGTCTGTGGCCACCTAGGACAGCAGAGCACGGTGTCACTGTTCCTGCAGAGTGACGCGAGACAGCTCTGGGAGGCATAGGGAGCGTCTGACACAGTAATAACCACTACACGATCACCGGAAAGTGGACATCAAATATGTACCCAGGGCACAGGGCACGCCCAGCACGCAGACACGAGGACACAATCCACAAACAGTCTGTGGGAGATGGAGTTGGGCTGGGCCGTGTGGGGGGCAGGCGGGGACACTGGACTGGGGCCTCCCAGGCGTGCAGGCTCTAACTGGACCTGTCCCAGCTCCGTGGAGCCGGCCAGCTGCCCCGGCACGGCCGCCTCACCTTGCAGCCGTGAGAAGAGATGATCCGGAGGTCCGCGGGCACGCGGTCCCCGCCCTTCACCTCCACCAGGTCCCCCACCACGACCTCCTCTGCGTTGATCTGCATCTTCTCTCCTTCCCGCACCACCAGGGCTTGCTGGGGGTGGGAGGGGGACGGGCACCTCAGGAACGGCTCGTCCCTCTGCCTGGCTTCCCACCTCTCCCGACCCTTCAGGAGGACGCCTGCGCCCCCAGGCCATACACCTGGGCCGTGCGTGGAGAATGGGAGGCTGGTTTCTGCCCACGCCTCCATCTCAGAGCACAAGGAACTCAGGAGGGGGAGCTGGACTCCCCCAGAAACCTTGTGCCCCAGCCCAGCGCCCTGCCCGCTGGGTACCTGTGGCACCATGTTCTTGAAGGAATCCATGATCTTGGAGCTCTTGGCTTCCTGATAGTAGGAGAAGCAGCCGGTGACGATGACCACAGCTGCCAGCACCACGCCCAGATAGAGCTGGTAAAGAGGGAAGGGTGAGGCCACGGCCCTTCTCCCCGCCCTGGAGGGGCACAGCCTCTCAGACAGGGTGTTGGGTGACTTCGTCTGCAACTGGGAGCGACAATGGCAGAGGAGAGCCCTTCCCCCCAACCTCCCCTTCAGTCTCCCGGGCAAGGGAAGAGGCAGGAGAAATCGCAGGGACTTCCCAGGACTCGGGCTTCTCCAGGGGGCGAAGCCCCACAGATCCAGACAAGCTCAGTTAGGGGTGCGGGAACAGGGGGGCTCCGTCTCATTCGGGATTGCCTGCATGTGCGTGTGTGCGCACGTGTGTGCGGAGGTGCTTAGCGACACACGGAGGAGCCTCATTCCTTCACAGCCTGAACAGCAGCGAGGCCCGTGGGACTGTGAGGTGCGGCTCTGGGCCCCCTGCCCCCAGCTGTCCTGCGATCTGGGCGGGAGGGCGCGTGCCGGGCAGGTGCAGGGGGGAGGCGCGGCCGCTCACATTGTCGTTGGATGGTTCGTCCTCCATGGCGGCCTGGATGCCGTAGGCCAGGAAGCAGAGGATGGCCCCGATCCACAGCAAGATGGAGAAGCCCCCGAAGAGCTGGCGGCAGAACTTGACCCACTCGGGGGTTGTCGGGGGCGGGGTGAGGGCGTTGGGTCCATCCCGGGCCAGAATGTCCTGGGCCCGCTGGTTGGTGAGGCCCTGAGAGAGGCGGGGAGAGGAGTGTGAGTGCGTGTCCGGAGCCATGCGCTCCTCCCGGCGTCCCCCGGCTCCCTGGCCTGGGAACAGCGTCCATTCGAAGACAGAAACGCCACCTGGCAGGAGAGGGTGGGGGGGCCATCGGGAGAGGCCACAGCGAGGAGGGGGTATTTGCCTCGGGTGTGGGAGGCCTCGTGGCCCCGCCTGCCGCCGTCGTCCGGGGGTGGACACACCTGTGGGTCAGGGCCTCAGTGTCACCTCCAGTGTCACCTGGGCAGGAAGATGGGCCCCTTTCCGGCGAGCATTCAAGAAGAGACCCAGACGGGGGACCACCTGTTCTCAGAGCTCTGGTGAGTCCGCCCCCTTCCCCGGGGAGCCGGCCGGGGTGCAGCGCAGAGGTTCCTCCCGGGGCCCAGCCTGGCTGTGGTGCTACACCGCGCGCATGGGAACGCTGGCCCATGTTCTCTTCTAGACTGTGAGCTCCTCGAGGGCGGAGGCCACTTCAGTACCTTTCTCTCCATCCACTCACTTATTTAAGAAATGTGCATCGAATGCCCGTTACATTCTGGGCCGTTGTCAGCTCTGGGGACCCGGAGGAGGACAAACCCATGAAGTCCCTGCCTCGTGGAGCTTATGACCCAGCGGCGTGACGCATGATAAGTAGCTGTCACTGCCAGATCGTTAAGGAAAACAGGACGCGGTCAAGGAGCGGGGAGCAGAGAATTTTCAAAGGGGAGTCAGGGAGGGCCTGCAGGAGGAGGTGTGCGCCCACCCTGGTTTTGCCTGATGCTGTATTTATTTATTTGACGGGCGTGGTCACCTGACTGTGCCACTTCCTACTCATTTCTGTGATGGTGGGAAGCTCGACCCCCGCCCCAAGTCTCCCTGCTATGACGGACAGGGGCATGACCCCATGTCACAGGGGTCGTGAGGGTCAGGGAAGTGCTCATAAAGCACCCATCACACATAGTGGGGCGCACAGTAGGGCTGCCGTGACAGTGGGGGTTACCTCACTGTTTCGCAGGTGTCACTTCCCTGGGACGTGTGTCACCAGTGCTGCCTGTGCAGCTGGGTACGGGGCCCGGCTTCCAGGTACTCAGGAGAAGGCTGTTAACTAAGAACCGGGGATCTGGGTTCTAGGCCTGGCTCTGCCCCAGCTAGTCACGTGTCTGTGGGCCTCAGTTTCCTCGCGGGCGCAGGGGGCGTGATTATCCACCAGGCGCTGTGTGGCTCTCTCAGGTCTCGGGCGCCCCCGCGGCCCCCGACTCACCTTGGATAGGTCCACTTGGTATTTGCGGCCTAGCTCATCCAAGGACAGCTTGTGGTCGTCCTGCGAAGGGAAGTCGGGTCACTCTGGGGCAGCAGGCTGGGCGCTGCGTCTGGGATGTGTGTGAGGACAGAGGGGCCCGGGGCTGAGGCAAAGGGCACAGGTAGGGGGGCGGCGTAGCTTCTCCGAGGGCGCCGGGCTGCGGGGACCCCCGTGTTCCACGACCTGCCTGGCGGGCTGGGGCGCTCACCATGGCCACCTCCTTCTTCAGCTCGTCAAGCTCCTTCTCTTTCTGCTTCTTCTTGCCGCCCCCATTCTCCGCAGTGGTGGCTGCTGGCGAGTACTCGCGGCCGGCCTGCAGGGGTGGGGAGGGAGAGCCCCGAGAGTCAGGGAGACTATGTTCGCCCTGCACAGGCCAGGAGGCCAGGCACTGGGCTGGGGTTGGTGAATGCAAGGCCCATGATGGACCCGGGGGAGGAAAGGGTGGGGGGCGGGGGGGCCCCAGGCCCTCGGTTTGCAAACTGGTCGCACGGCCCTGGGCTCTGTGCTGGAGTTTCAGGGAAGGCCAAGGGCCTCGGGACACAGGACCCCACTCTTGGCTGTTTGCCTTTGGGCTTCTGCTAAGATTTTGTGTGTTGAGAAAACCCTGCAGCTAAGTTTTAAACAGAACAAAAACTTTAAAGACCCTCAGCCTACACTGTTTAGAATTCTGGAAGGCGGTGGCCAGGGTTGGGGGCATCCCAACACCTCGGCCACTTAGAGAGCAGTGGAGACAGCTGCGAATCTGGGAGAGGCAGAGTCTCTGGGGAGTTAAGGGTCAGGCCAGGGAAGGACGCCCTTCTCGTCAGCCAGCCGGCCTGCTCCTGGGCAAGGGGGCATTTGCACAACTTGAGGCCCCAAGGCACAGCTGGGTAAGAAGGGAACTGGGCCCCATTTGTCCAAAATAGAGGAAATCGGTACTAAAATGCAAGTATTCTCAGGTCCTGGCATGCCTGGGGCCTCTCGTGAGATCAGGTGGGCAGTTTCCCTGGAGCCTCGTGAGGCCCTGGGTTCCATTTCCTCTTCTCTGCCTATGGTCCCTCACCTCCGCCAGGCTGCCGGGGGCCACAGGGAACCTCTGGGAAACGGGGTGGGAAGTTTCTCTTTCCAGGGGGTGAGGGGTGGGGCTGGTTGGGGTACTGGTGGGGGAGGGGTTGGGCAGGGCCTGGGGGGTCACTCCCTGTCCACCCCCCGCACCCCTCAGGGCATCCTGTCATTGTCAGCAATGGGCCGGATCTCTGTCCCCAAGGCCACATGCGGCTTTCAGGAGCGAGCCTCTCTACACTGTGGTGTATCTCATTTCTTCGTCAAGACACGAAGTCCTCTTCGTAAGGACACCTGGGAGGCGCCTGGGGGGTGCAGTCCGTTAAGTGTCTGACTCTGGGTTTTGGCTCAGGTTGTGGTCTCAGGGTCTTGAGATCAAGCCCTACGTGGGGCTTGGTGCTCGGCACAGAGTCTACCTAAGACTATTTCCCTCTGCCGCTCCCCCAGCTAAAATCAACAAATAAATCTTAAAAAAAAAAAAAAAAGCCTGGACCCCTGGATGGCATCTGCAGCCAATTTATTTGTCCTTCTTTACAGGATCGTGTGCATTTTTTATAAAAGTAGACTTTTCTTTTCAAGACAGTTTGAGGCTCTCCGCAAAACTGAGCAGAAAGTACCGCGAGTTCTCATACCCCGCCCCCCCATGTCCCCCCCTTGTCCAACACCCCCCCCCCCCTCCAAGTGGTGACTTTGTGGCAGTCATGAACCTGTGCTAACACATCAGAGTCACCCCGAGTCCACAGTGGCCGTGAGGGCTCCCTCGTGGCGGCGTCCACTCTGAGGGTTTGGACAAATGCAAACCGAATTGGACCTACCACGGCTCCATCCAGAGTGGAGTCACCCCATAAACTCCTGTGCTCTGGGATGATGCATTTTTTCCCCATCAAAGAGTCAAGTGCGATCCCAGAATGTGGCAGTTGCCCTCACCCTATGAGGTCATGAGTCCAGCACCTGGAGAGGTCTGACCAGTGAGATCAGGAACAGGGTGCGGGGCTCGGTGAGACGTGGACCCCGTTGTCCCCTAGACCCGCAACCTTGCATTCCATAGGGTGCACCCACGGATCGCGGGGACCTGTGGCTTCCTGAAGCCTGGCCATCTTGGGGAGAGGGAAGCAGCCCAACAGAAGGAGAGGGGAAAGGCTCCTGGGGTTCTCCGTCTCTCTCTCCAGGAGCCCTAAGGAGGCCCCTTTTATCGGATGGATTGAAATGCTTTGGGTTCACCGAGTCTCTCCTTGGTGGAACAGAAACGCAGAGTGGACGAAAAGACGCAGAGGGACCATAAGCAAGAAATGAGGCCAGACAGGCTTCAAGGTGACCCTCCAGAGCTTCAGGGGCAGGAATGGGGCCTGGGCATACAGAGGGTGGGGGGGTAGGGCACGGAGGGGGGCAGCTGGGGCTGGGGCTGGGGCCGAGCCCAGGGAATTTCTGTACATTCCGACGTGCAATAAAGATTGTGAAAATCAGAACCAAATCGCCAGCCCACGCGCTTGGGGCAGGAGGCACGGCGGCCGACCTTGCCGCTCGCTACGGCATCCCTTGCCCGGCGCGCCCACCCTGCTCTCCCCAAGGCCGGCACAGAGCTTGGGACACGCCGCCCCTTCCCCCTCCTGTCCTGGCAAGGATCTCAGGCTCTGCAGCCAGGAGCCTGCGGAGATCTGGGGCCAGCGGGCTGCCCAGGCAGGAAAGAAAGAGAGGAAGCAAGGAGCCCCCCTCCCTGCCCCCCCCAACCACGAGTCCCCCTCTCCGGGTCTTGAATGCTGAAGGAGAACAGAGAGTTCTTTCTGAGAGAGCCAGAGGCTGGGACAGAGTCGGGGCAGCTGGAAAGGAGCCACGCTCCCCCCACCGCAGCCTCGTGGTGGCAGCTGGGGCGGGCTGGGCTCCCTCCCACCAGGGCCATCCCTTCCCCCAGCTCCCACACTGCCCTTCAGGGCCACAGGGCACAGGGTGACGGTTGGACCTCGCTTTGTAGTGCAGGCGTAGGGGCACGGATGGAGATGGAAAGAGCCCGAGCAGGGGGGCCGACCAAGCAGGGGGGCAAACCAAGCAGGGGGGCAGACCCGCTGCTTTCATTTTCCAGGGCTCTCCTGGCAGTTTGAACTCCAAGCTCCAGCCCTAAGACACCCCCCCCCCCCCATTTCCCACAGCCTCTCCATCCAGGCAGAACCAGATCCACTTCCCAACCTGCCATTGCTTGCACACAGTCCCTGGGGTGGGGGTCTGGGGGCTTCGGGGTTGCCGGTGGGAAGGAAGGACCGGGGGAAGCAGAGACCCAGGCAGCTGGGGTCCCAGGACAAAGTAAAGGCCAAATTGCTTCCCGAGCAGGACCTCGTGAGCTGCATCTCCCCTGTTCTCTGCACTCCCTGCCGCCAGGGGAAGAGGGCGGCCTGGCCTTCCTCCAAGTCCTGAGTCCCCGCACGGCAGAACCAGAGATGCCAGGGTCCTAAGAGACCCTATCTTCCCATGGGGGTGACTTCTTCCTTCGTGAAGCCCACGCACAGACCCTCACTCCTCCGCAGGGACATCACGCAGGATGTCGGGTCTCGCGCCTGCTTGAGGGCCTGCGCGGGCTCGCGGATCCGCCTGCCGAGTCCCACACACGTGCTCAGCCTGGAGTATCTGCATCAGCTCCGGCCAATGGAGAACACGTGTGTCACAGGCACATGTACACACACACACACAGACACAGACACAGACACACGCACACACCCCGGTTCTATTTATAGCTCCTACCGCAGCACAGGAACCCTGGTGTCCAAGCTCGGAGTTTCCCCAGCTGCTAAACTCAGTGCAATAACATGTCCCTGCCTGACCCCTTCCTGGGCCCAGAAACTCCCCCACAGCTCCAGACAGGCACCCTCTTTCCCCAGGCCCTCCGGTGCGCTCCCCAGACTCCTTCCCTCCGCAGGCACTCCACAAAAGGAAAGCAGCCCAGAGCAGGGTGTAAGGGACTGGGTGACTTTCCTCCATATGGAAAATTCATTTCCAAGAATCCAGAGCCCTGTCCCTGCCCTGCCCCCACCCCCACTCCACGGTTGTTAATCTTCCCCTTGGCAGTCCCAGGGCTGCAGAATGCCATGGGCAGGGGTGGGCTGAGAGGGTGCAGGCGGCTCTCACCAGCCGCTGGGGAAACGCTCACAGCCCAGGGCCGGGGAGGTTGGCGATACCACCAAGGCAGCAGGAGAGGCGCTGGGCTGGGGCCGGGGGGCACATCGCTCTTCTGCCCCACGACCCTCCCGGCTGCTGGCTCTCGGGCCCCGAGAGCTGGTGTCAGAACCGCTTGGTGACTTGGGAGCCATGCCCCCGGCCGCTCCAACCTCAAACTGGACCCCCTTCTTCTGGGGCTGGGACTGCCAGAGGAATGGCTCTTTTGGGGGAGTGGCAGAGGCAGGAGCATGAACAGGGCCAGGCTCCCCTCGCTTGGAGGTGCGGTGAGGGAGGGTCTGTCTGGGATGGGGGAGACACAGGGTTGGAGAGGCGGGGTAGGGTGGAGGGCGGCGGGGCTCATCCGGGGAGTGGGGAAGCGGAGCGCACGTGGGCACCTGCGCGCCGTGGACGCACGGGCGAGCACGCGTCTGGAGCCGGGAGCCTCTCCGTCCAAGTTCATGCTGCCCCAGAGCCTGGCGTCCCTCTGCTCCTCCCTTCAGTCCTTCCCCGCCCCATCCTGCTCTCCCCCAGCCTCCCTCACCCTCCAGAGAGCCCTCCTCCTCCCCACAGAGCAGCCCCTCTTTTTGGAGATACTCACCCCACGGCCCATCTTGGGGAGTGGCTGAGGGAACCTGGACTGGGCAGGTCACCGGGAGGATCCCCAGCCCACACCTCTGGTCTGGGATGGCCAGAGACCCCGGCAAACAGAGCCGGCAGCGAGCAACAGGGTAGCTTTAAATAGGTCCCGCTCCCCCTCTCCCCCGCCTTCCCCTCCTCGGGAAAGAAACGTTTGTTGAAACAGGATCCCTGAGGACTCCTCCTCTCCCGCCCCTTAAGCAACAGGCGGGTGGACCATGGACAGTCCATTTGTCCTGCTGTGTGCTCCCCCTCGTCCCCCCTCACTCACCCCTGGCCCACGGCAGCCACGACTCAGAGAGGCGAGCGGCAAAGCTGGGGCTGGAACTGTGCTCCTTGGGGATGGGCTGACGGGGGACAGTCCCCACAGCATCCCGGGATGCCAGAGGCTGTGTGGTCCCGGCCTTTCTCTGGTTTCCTGATGGGGAAACAGACCCCAAGAGACAAACAACTTGAGCGGATAAAACAGAACCAGAATTCAGGGCTCCTGACTTCCAACCTCCCAGAGAAAGAAGCAGAGACGTGGGGACACAGAAACCAGAGGAAGCAGTCAGCCTGGGACCCCAGGGCCACCCTTGCATAGGAGGCCGCCAGAGGGGCCCTGGTGAGAGCTAAGGGTGGCTCGAGAGACAGCACCAGGGCTGGCAGTGGAGGGGCAAGGGTGTCCCCAAGCCTCCAGGTGAAGCATGTCCTGAGAACAGGACTCTGGGACGGGCGGGGTGGGGGGCAGCGAGGCAGCTGGGGAGGGACAGGCCAGCCGGGGGACAGCCGAGAGCCAGGCCAGCGGACACCCACGCTCGTAGCTCTGGTCGTGTTCACCCCTTGCCACCGAGTGGTCACACCTCGCCCTTACTCTCTGTCGAGGAGCCCGAGGCTGGATCTGTGCCTGGGGTCGGCAGGTGCAGGGGAAGAAAACGCAGTTTCTCAGAGGTATATGGAGGTCAGCGTCGAATAAGGGCCAGGCCTGGGAACCAGAGAGGAGGTGCTTGCCTCCTTCCTCCCGTGGTGAGGGCCGGGCTAGCCGGCAGCCCCGTGTTAGACCGAAGAGATGCAGGTCTGGGGTTAGACTGGGGAGAGGCGTCTCTGCAGTGAAGCAGGGGAGAAGCCCGAAGAAGGTTCTGGGAGTGGGGAGGGGGCTTTGGGGCTGGGAGGGGCGTCTGTAACCTTATACCAGTTGGAAACAGGGTAGAGATGAGCTGGAACAGGACCAGTTAATAAAAAAGGCAAAGCATGAGGGACAAAGAGGGGAAGGGGCGACCAGAGGGGCAGAGAGAGGAGAAAAGCGCCCGTCCCCGCCGTCTGCGAGCAGGAGGAGGACAGAATCCTCCCGGAGTGTCCCCATTTCTCTGGGCACAGAGATGCGGTGGAGGAAAGCCAGTGCGGTGGGGGCAGGTCTGAGAACCCTGGGTCCAGAAAGCTAGCAGGGAAGGAAGGCCCAAGAAGCCAGTCCTCTAGGCCCCAGAGGGAGCTCCCTGCAGGGCTATCCACCTCTGCAGCAAACCCACTGTCAGGGCACAGGGCTCAGGCCTGAATTCCCCATATAACTGCCCCCTCCGGGCCTGCACTTGGGATTTTCCACTACGGGGGATCCGGAAGGTCACAGCCCGCTTCCGCCCCCCTTCTCCTCTGGGGTTACAGCTGGAGGGGTGGGCAGGATGGGCAGACACCTTCTGACCTGGAATTTGAGCCTGGGGGAGAACAGGCCATGGGCGGGGAGGCAAGAAGGAAAAAGCAGATCCCAGTCCAAGCCCTGGTGTGGACAGGACAGAGAGAGAAGCTGGTGAAGACACAGCTCCAAGGCTGGTGTTTAGACGTCAGGAGGGAAGGCCCAGGGAAGAAGACCCTGGAGAAGTAGCCGTGGGTGGCCGGGTCGCTCAGCAGCGGGGCAGCCTTGCCCTGGACTGGGGCGGCTGGGGTGGGGGTGTTGGGAGGGTGGCAAGAGGGTCCCTCGGGACGTAGGAGGGTCCTGCTCCTCAGTCCGGGCTCAGACTCCCTCTCTCTGCCCCACACTCTCTAGGGTGCAAGATGAGATGAGAGGGCAAGCCTGCCCAGAGCCCGCAGGCAGGGGGGCCTCAGGCACCGGCCCTGAGCTTGCTCCCCGACCCTCACCCCTGCTGGCACCGCCCGGGGCTGCCCAGTCCTTCCAAGGCCCTGGCTCTGGTCCCTGTGGCCAGGCCCATCCCGGAAAGGACTGTGCGCTCCCTTTGCCTGTCCAGCCTGGTGGGGGCTCAGGCCGTACCCCGCACTGGGGTTAGCATGTGGCCCCAGGGCGATGTGGCATTTGGGGCTCAGACAAAAGAAAGGCTGGAGAGGACCCCCTGGGTCCCATCCCTTGCCCAAACATCCCGGACCACCCTCCCTGCCTGGGGGACAGGGGGCCCTGGGAGTCCACCCCTTCTCCTCCAGCGTGGACCTCAGCCTCCAGGACATGGGTAGGGTGTGGACGTCTGGCCCCTTGATCCGGGGCGCCTTGGCTGGGCTGCTGCCTGTGAAGACAGCCAGCGGTCAGTTGGGGTAAGGCCCCGGAAGTCAGAGGGACAGAGAGCAGAGTAGCGACGACTTGGAAGCAGGAGGCGGAGGGCCGGGGCCTGGCTGGAGAGTGGGTCTGGGAGACGATGGGTGACCCTGAGTCAGGCGTTCGGTGGGCGCGGGGAGACGTGGGGAGCAGGGGTGTGTACGTGCGTGCGTGAGTGTGCCTGGGTGTGCATGTTGTGACCGAGGGGCATGACCGTGTGGGGACCCGAGTGTGGGGAAGGGGAGGTGTGAGGCACACGCGGAAAATGGGAAGCACGAGCCTGCGAGACGGCAGAGGCCGCGCTGGTTCGCCCGGGGAGTGCGCGGTCCTGGCGTGCCTGGCGTGTGAGCCCGTGTGAGCCCGAGTGCTGGGGCGGAGCCCGCGCGGCCTACGTGAGCGTCCCTGGGAGAAAGTGTGTGTGCACGAGGGGGCGGGGAGGCCGCTCAGCTGCAGATGGCCGTCAAGGTCTCCCAGAAACAGTTCTGTTTCCTAAGTGACTAGCCTCCTGGGGCCTCCAGCCCAGACTTGAAGGTTGTTTCAAGATCATGGAGGGGGGGGGGGGAAGGGAGACTTGGGAGGCTCTGCCCCCCCCACCCCGTCCTCCTCCGCCCCTCACCCCGCTTCTCCGCCCCAGGCCCGCGTGGGGCCCAGCTCCGCAGCCCTCCCAAGGCCGGCCCGCTCAGGGGTCTCCCTTTCTCTCCCTCTTCCGTCCCCCGGAAGACCCCCCCCCCCATCCTTCTTTAGGGCCTGGGCTCTTGCTCTCCCCCACCAGGCTTCTGGGGCCTCGTTGGGGACAGAAGGAGTTTTCTCTTTCCAACGGGAGGCAGGCCTGGGGGGACAGCATGGGTGGGAAACCCGGAAAGGCCTGGAGTGGCCCTGACAAGTGTCCAGTGAGGTCCCTTTCACTCGGCTTCCTCTCCAGGCCTCTCTTCCCACTTCCCGCCAGGGGCGGTGACCTTGTGGTAGAAAGCTTGGGCTCAGAGCCACAGAGTGCGTGGCTGCTGCCTGCTGTGGCCTCAGTTTCCCCACTGAACCACAAGCCGGTGTTGGATTCTCTCTCCGTCTCTGCCTTGATGCCAGCTCCTCTGTCTTCTTTCTGGTCTTTCTTTCCAATCTACTCGAAATGGATGCGAAGACCTTCCTTCGCGGTCTCTCCTCGCTTCTGTTGTCTTTAACCCCCACCCCCCCCACAGATGATTTTTATTATCCTTTTTATTGTTAACACCGTATGATAAAGAATGCAGAGAATAGAAGAAAGAACACCTAGACTTTTCCTCCATCTCTCTGCCCTGCTGTCTGGGTCTGGAGAGCTCGGGTTGCCCATGCTAACCTTCCCACCCGAGCACGGTGGGCCCGGTACCCCGTCTTCTGACCATCCTGCCTGCGCTCCTTGAAGCCGGTCCTGCTGGGCCCAAGCCGCGGACTGACCTGGGATCAGACGTGCCCCTACTCCGGGCTTGCTCCTTGCTCTGAAGGACAAGGGCCAGAGCCGGAAATTCTGAGCCCCCAGACTCCAGGTTACCTTCTCCCCAGCTCATGGCTCAGCTCAGGTGAACGGGAGAAATCACACGTAGCCGTGTCTGGAGACCGGGGTTCAGAGCAGGAGCTGAGGGGCAGGTGCCTCCATTTTGTTGACCCGTGTGACCCACGAAAAGGAGTGTGATTGCTTTGACTCTTGGCACAGAGGTAGAGAGGGGCTCGGGGCTGGGACCGGATTACCTTGCTTCTTACCAAGAGCTGCTGGGTGAGGCAGGAAGGGGACAGGGCAGGCCCGCGGGTGAGGCTGCGGAAACCTGACGTCGCCTCGCTGGCATGCGATCGGCAAATACCAGATTAGTCTGTTTCCAGAGATTCCTTGGGCTGGAAAAATATGTTCGGGGTGACGGGGTGCAGGGGGTTAATGGACCTCACTGAGTTTGGGGGTCAGGGGTCACAGCTGGGCCCTCTAGGGTTCCTGTTTGCCTTTGATTCGGTCCGGACAGGGAGGGAGAGGCCCTCCGGCCCCCTGAGGCAGGTTTGCTTTGGCCGGAGATCTGACCCAGCCACTGGCCCGGAGCACCCCGCCTCCCTGTTCCCCCTATGGAGAGGCAGCTTGGCGCCCAGCCTCCCCCCTCCTACCTCCTGCTTCCCGTACCAGGCCCCCTCCACTTGGCCCAGGATGTGGCTCTGCGGGTCTGCCTGTCCCCGCTGGCGCGCCAGACGCCGGGCCCGGAGAGGGTGCCCTGCAAACATCTGGCACGTGGGGCCCAGCCTCGTTCCCATGTAAGGAGCCCTTCTAGGGCCTTCAGGGAGTTCGGCCTCCTCTGTGCCTTGGTTCCTCTCGAGGTCCGGGACGCTTTCACTCTTGAGCTCCTGCCTGGGGGCTCTCGGCGCTGCCTGCTGGGGAATGTGAGCTCTCACCTGACTCAGCAGCCCCGGGTCGTTTTGGGGGGCACCACGTCATTCTGAAGTTCTTCTGGCATTCGCCAAGCGCTGGCCGAGCGCGGCTGCCCCATTCCGTACGGGGGGCAGCAGAGACTCTTCCAGTCGAGGCCAACAAGGCTCCCCGCCTCACGGTCCTTCTGTCCCAGTCCAGTCCCATGCCACCTAGTCACCCTGGTTTTCTCCCGCTCCCCCGCCCCGTGACCCGGTCTCCTCAAGGCCAGCCCCAGCCCTTGGGGTCGACTCCCCATTTCCTGCAGCTCCCTCACTTCTTCACCTCCATGTCTGCCAAGCAGGACTGGGTGGGGGCCTGGGCTCTGTCTCCCACCTGGGCATTCCCCCACCGCAAAGATAGGGGAGCCAAGGCGGGCCATGGGCTGGCCATGCGGGACTGGCTCAGTCCTTAGCAGCTGTAAGCCTGAGTGGTCCTCAGACTCCCATCGATAAAGGGGGAGGGGGTGGCTGGGCAGGGCTCTCACCCCTGCCTGTGTCTTACGGGGTCACGCCTGGGCCGCACCCCCGCGGACACACTGTAACTGGTCGGAGGTGAGGCCCAGGCATCGGTGTCCCCAGAGGATTCCATGGGCAGGCAGGGGTGAGAGCCACAGAGCCAGCCTGCCTCCAGGATCTCTATCTAGCTCATGGGAGTGACGGTTACTGAGGTGCCAGATTAGCGTATGGGCAATTTCCACGTGTTACCTGATTGGGTCCTGGTAACAACACTCTTTCCTAGATAGGGAAACTGAGGCACAATGATCCTAAGCTGACCCAACCAGGGGAGGGGGACTCAAGCCCAGGCAGGTTGGCTCCAGGAACCACACGTGGAACTTCGGCACTGCGAGGACGCAGAGAGAGAGATCCTCTCTGGGCTTGCGTCTCTCTCCGGGATGGCACCCGCAGAAGTCCCGCTGTGCGATGGCGGGGGAGGGGTGCCCCGAAGGTAAAGGGAAGGAGCAGTGCTCCCTCGAGCCTGCGTGCTGAGCCCCGCGGGGCTGGCTGCGGGCTGCACCCCACAGGTTTACAGGGTGAAGGGAGCTCAGAGAGGGGAGGAGCTTCTCAGCAGGAGGAACTAGGAGGCCTTCCAGAGGAGGCGGCATTCTAACTGGGCCTTGACACATGGGCAAGATCCAGCTCTGAGCACCAGACAAAGCACAAGCCTTGTAGCAGGAACCACGTGGGCTCAGCCTGGAGCGCCCTGTGGGCAAAGAAGAAACAGGAGTGTCCACCCTGGGAGTGGGCGTGTGAGCCATTTCACGGGGGCCTTTCAAACACCGGTGATTCCTGCCGGGCTTGGTGGAAAGGATCACCGGGGCGCTTGTTAACCATACGGAAGGGGAGCACCTCAGTTGGAAATGCGGATACAGAGGCATTTCCGCGTTTTGAGCGGGAGCCGGATGCTCTAGGAGGGCTCCTGGGGCTGCAGGTGCAGGCCTGGGCGGGGCAGGGGTGTCACACTGGAAGGGAGAGACAGGCAGGTGGTTCCCGCGATGATTCAGCCAAGAGGGGGTGAGGGTCCGCAACAAGACGGGCCATCGGACAAGGAAGGGCAGATGAGAAAAGCCTCTGGGAGCAGACTTTCAGGATTTGGCAACGGATCGTATGTCACATTGCGGGAGGGGGTGGACGTGGATACAAGGTTAACTAAAATCAGGGTCCAGGATCGAAGGCAACCGTTTGGGAGAGAAATCGTGCGTTCGCTCTGGACGTCTGGCTCGGGAGCTGGCGTCCTCAGCACCAACACCCCATGTCCGAGGGTCACCCCGTCCCCCTGTCCTGCCCGCTGCCTGGACCTGCACCCTCGTTGCTCCCGCAGACGCCAGCTCCTTCGCGGGAGGATGGCCCGTCCTGGCAAGAGGCGCGTGGTCCTGCGCCTGGACCCGCCGCTTGCGAGGCAGAGCTCTCGCTCCTTCGAGCTCGCTTCCTTAACAGCGTGAACCAGTACCGGTGCCCTTGCTTTTCAAGGGTAAGATGAGCTCCAGAGGCAGGAACAGCGCCCGCTGTGGAGGTGATCTGGCCACCCAAGAGGAGACACCTGGCTTCCCTCTCTCCCTCTCCCATGTGCTTGCGCACTTGCTCAATCACTTGGCCAATGTTCACGGAGCTTCCCCTCCTTGCGAGGCACTGTGCCGGGCGTGGGGGCAGAGCCGAGAAGAGCCAGCAGTGGCCTTGGGAAGCTCACAGCCAAGACGGAGAGGCAGATAGAAGCAAGTTCTGCAATGGTGGGGCAGAGCAGGAAATGCCACCCAAGAGCTGGGGACAGGGTGCTGGGAGCCAGGGGAGGGTCACTTCAGCATCAGGACTCTGGGCCCCGCTCTCCCATGGCCCACGCTTTCGCCCCCGCTGGCCCATCTGCTGCTTTGTTTTTGTAATTTTTATTTCTGGATTTGTTTTCTCTTCATTTTCCCAACAGAGAGCCTTTGGAAAAATTCCACCCTTGTTTCAGTTGGACTCGGGGAAAGGGAGAATTGTCCGTTCTTCGGCCAGGAGGGCCAAGGGGTGCCAGCTCCTGGGGAGCCCAGGTGTGCACAACAGGGGAGCTAGGGGCCGTCAGGTGGGGGCCCGGGAAGACATTGGGGCACCTGGGCAGGAATGGGGACAAGCGGGAGCACAGCGGGCTCACGTGGCTTGGTGGCTTTTCCCAGACCGCTCCTCGTGCTCCCCACACTGACAAGAGAGAAAAGTGAAGACCTCCTGCCACCTAAGGAACCCCGTGCACCCTGGGTCCCTTCTCTTCCCCACCTGGGGCGCTCTAAGGGGCTGGGACCCAGAGTCAGAAGGGAGCTTTCAATACCATTCCAGCTCTAGAGGGCTGTGTGTGTGTGTGTGTGTGGAAATCCTGGGCCACCCCCCCCCATGCACACGAACATGCGTACACACACACACACACACACACATGCTCTCTTGCTGAGTGCCCTCTCCCTGGGCCTCCAGCATCACACCCATTTATTCCACAAATATTTATGGAGCGCCCACGGGGTGCTGGCAGCTGGAGGTTACACTGGTGGAGCAGCGCTTTCAGAAGGTTCCCGAGGCACCAGGTGTGTGTGCGTGGGCACGCACGTGTGCTTTTGCACTTGTATATATGAGTAAGTGCAGGCCAGGGAAGCAGGAGGAAGAAGAATGTCCCAGAGTCGGATGGTTTGCATTTGAAGCTTGGTGCTGCCCTTCAGCCAGGTGACCTTGGATAACTTGCACAATCCCCCTTTCCCGTCTGCAGGACAGGCCACAAGAATCCTTGCCCCGGGCGGTGCCACGGGACTGAGTGAGAGTCGGCTGCTCAGTGTAGAGCCAGCAAAAAGCAGGTGCACAGGAAGCACTGGCAACAGCCACCCCCACCCCCCACCCCCGGGCTCAGGGCTGGTTGTGCGCAAGCTCATAAATGACCCGTTCTCCCCGTCTGGCCCTTGCTCAACCTCAGTGACTCAGAGCAGCCACCTGGCGCTAACCACCTCCTGTCCCCCGCAGCCCACAAACCCCCATCTGGCAAACCACTGCCTCTTCTGTCCTGGGTCCCTCCCCCCCGCCCCAGGCCACTGGGTTGGAGAAGAGATTCATCCAGTGGGGGCTGCCTGCGCCGGGGGCTTCCCTCCACACAGCTGTCTGCGCCACCAGCGGGCTGTAGGTGGGGGGTGCCTCCCGGGCAGAGCCCAGGCACCAAGCCCTCTGGGACTGGGGAGGGGACGGAGGGTGGGGGGATCCCAGCTCAGAGGGATCTGTCCTTGGCATTTGGGAGTGGGCTGCGGCTGGCGCTAATCCTGCAGAGAGAAATGGCACGGCCTTGCTGGGAGTTCGAGCTGGGTCACGCGGAGGCCAGCAGCCGCACTGGGGTGCCTGTGTTCTTGAACAGCTGTCCACGTGGGCTCTGAGACGTGGGGAAGGAGTGTGGGCTCAGCCGGGACAAGAGGAGGGAGTGCACACACACACACAAACACGCACACACGCTACCTCCGGAGGACATCATGAGGGTGCAGTGCCGGGGAGGAAGGAGAAACGAGCCCGCGGGTCTGTGTGTGGGTGCGGGAGATGGCTCCGAGGTTCCGTGAGTGTGCGCCTCAGTCCCCGTGGGGATGTCTCTGTTTCCATGTGAGCTGAGGTGAAGGTGAGTTTTGGCTCTACCTCTGTCTTATCTCTTTGCCCGAGGCTCTCAGCAAGTTGGCAGAGAGAATTTTCCCTTTCTTGGGAGGGTGGGAAAGGCTCTTCAGGCAGGAGGGCTGAGGGACTCACACACACACACACACACACACACACACACACACAGGTCACAGGACCTTCTTCTGTGGGACCCTGAGCTGCGCCGAGCTGGGATTTATGCACCATGAAGAGAGAGAGTGCGCGGAGTCCTCTGCGTGCGTGTGTGGGGTTTCCGCACGTCTGTCTGTTGTCTGGAGGGTACGTGTGTCTGTGTCTGTGTCTGTGTCTTCGATGCGTGTGTCGAAGGCAGCACCTGTGTCCGCAGCTGGGGACAAGGCAGCACCTGTGTCCGCAGCTGGGGCTGTGCCTGTGCGTCCTGGGTCCATATCTGTCTCCAAGAATCCCCGTGCCAGGGGCAGGAGCATGGGCCCCTCCACGCCGAGACAATCCGATGCTCAAATCCAAGTTTGGACAGTAGCCGATCCGTTCACCTTGGACACGCACCAAAGCTTCTGGGCACCTGTCTCTTCCCGGGGGTAATAGTGGCACCTACTGCCCCAGGTTCTGGCCAGCGTTTAAATGAGATGAAAACACACACCTGACACAGGTCAGAACACGTTAACGGTCCTGTCTTTGACTAGTCTCTGAGAGAACCGTGTCTTCATGGCTGTGACCATGATGTGTGACGCCTCCGTCAAAATAAGAGATGCTTTAAGGCCCAGCGTGGGTCTCAATGATCTTCAACGACACACAGGACACGGGATGCCTCACAGCCGTCTCGGGGTCTCATGCTCTATCTGTCCTCTTGAGGGGAGCTACGTAAACCCGTGAACCAGAGTCCTGGTGTCTGACATGTGCCCCCCCCCCACCACCAGGGATACCTGGAGGGTGAGTGGGCAGCTGGTGATGGCATAGGGCTGACCGCCCCCTCCCAACCCCCGTGGCCACTGCTGGACCTGTCTCTCCGCCATCTCAGGCTGCCTCCCTCCTTTCTCTGCTGCCCCCTCCACAAGCATCAGCCACAGTGCTGGTGCCAGGCACGCCCGCGTGGCTTTTAATGGGCCAGCTGGGGAGGGGGCAGGAGCCCTGGCCAGTCTGTAGGCTACAGCTCTCCGGGCAGCATGTGCGTGTGCATGTGTACGTGTGCACGTGTGTCTCTGTGTTGGGACGTGTGAGTGACGTCTCTCTGTATGAGGTCCCTCTGTGTTACGGCGAGTACATGCGTCTGTCCCTTGTGTGACGCGCCTGGTGCTGGGGCTCTGCTCTCCTCCCCCCAGCAGTCCCAGTTACATAAGCGGCTGAGCTGGACTCAGCCTGGGCTGCGGGCTCCTCCTGCTGGCAGCCTCCAGAACTCCCAGTCTGGGAGGGGTGCGCATGGGAGAGTCTGGTTCTCCCAGGACCTCAGCCCCACCGGAAACACCAGCCCAGCCCTAAACACCTACCTGCCCCAGCTCCTGCCCAGCCCCAAGCCCTAGGGTGTCCCCAACAACCTGAGTGTCCCCTCTCATAACACTCAGCCTGGGGGCTTGGTTATTACTTGCTTCCGGGGTGTCTCCCTGGCACGGCGGTATGTTCCCTCAAGGCAGGGGACCATGCGGGCCATGCTGACCACATCATCTCCAGGGTCCAGTCCCAGGCCCGGCCTAATCAGTGTTTGCTGAATGACGGAGTTTATAGGATGAAGCAGCTTTGGAGGAGAGACAACGGGATGGGGGACGATTTGGGGCTCTGGGGACAGATGGGCCGGAGCTCGTCACACATTGGCCACTTAAAAACTGTGTGACGTTGGAGGAAATGTTTAAGTCTCTGAACCTTCAGTTTCTCATCTGTTAAATGACACCATCTGACAAGATATGCTGTGAAGACTAGAAATAATGTCCAAAAGGGCCTCAGCGTGTTCGTGTCCCATAATTCATGACATCTGCTGGATGAGGATGGATGGCAACATCGCCCATCTCTCGGGCATCAGGAAGCAGAAGTCTGCTTTGCTCCCAAGTAAAGGGACAGTGGTTTTCCTCCTAAGCCGCCCTACACTTCTCCACCTTCACACAGCTCAGTCCGACCTGTGGATTGATTTAGGTGAAACGGATCTGGAGAAATCGGGCTGTGAACATGTGGAAGTGGGAGGAAGGCATCCTGTCGCCCTGATCCCGGGCCAGTCCTGGGAGCACTTGGAGGGGCGTCCTTTGCCAGAAGGAGCACTCTGCTTCAGAGTTTCTCTGGTCTCTGAATGTGGCGTCCAAGGAGCCCTTCCTTTGAGCCAGGCATTGGCTGCATCCAAGGAGGACCTGGTCTGGGCTCTGCCACTTTTCCTCTTGAAGCCTCAGTTTCCTCCTCTGCCAAAGGGGGAGGGGAGGGAGTGAGCCGTTGGGAGGAGGAGCCTGGGCAGGTAGGGGTTAGAGGGTGAAGGTGCCAGAGGAGCTCTGGGGTCACGTCCCAGGGACCGCCCCTTTGACAGGCGGCTTTGTAGACCCAGCCGCCCCTTCTCCCATCTGGCCCCTCCTTCCTGCGGTTCCCCACTCCCCACCATCTCCCCACCTCGCCCCTCGAGGCCAGGCCCCACTCTCCCCAGGGCCAGGGACCTCCGTCTCTTCCCACGGGAAATCCACTCCCTCACCTATGGCTTCGCTGCTCCTAAGGCTAAACAGAACCCTTCAGGCCGCAGTTTAAAGAATCATTCAAAACCACAAACAAGCCCCTTTACACCCAGTCTCCTATTCTGTGTTATCCTGTGCCAAGAACCTCACGGACGTTATCTCAGTTAATCGTCACGGAAGCCCTTCGGGGCGGATGTCATCCCAGTGCACACGAGGAAGCAGGTGGAAGGGAGTTAGCCAACTTGTGGGATGTCCAACCAACATGCCCAGACGGCGCCCAGACGGCGCCCTCCCCTGCCCCACTCCCTCTGGTTCTGCCGGAGGGGCTGACCAACAGGTCTCCGGGGACTTCGCGAGGCCCAGCGGCGCCCTTCAGCCCAGGCCCCGGCATCCCGGAACCCCGGGGTCCCGCCCACGGCCACTCGAGCGGGGCTGGTGGCAAGGCCTAGCGGCCCCGGGGCAAACACCTGGACCCTAATGGCGTGGCCGGTCCCCTGACCGACCCCGAGGCCCCTGCACCCACGTCTCAGAGGGAAAGGCAGGCAGACGCAGGGTGGAGGCGGGCGGCTGGGTAGGGTCTGGGCCGAGCCCAGGTGCCGCCCCTTTGCGTCGGCCGGAGTCCGGGCGCAGCGGAGACCGAGGTTGGGGCGGGGCCGGGCCGGGGTCCGGGGTCGGATCGCGACTGAAGCCAAGGTTGGGCCGGAGCCCGGACCGAGGTGGGCGGACCAGGGCTGGGGTCTGGGCAGGTCCGGGGTCGGGGCGGGTCGGGGCCGGGGTCCCGGGTCAGATCGGATCCGGGATCCGGGGTCCGGGGCCCAGGGTCGGGGAGCGGGGTCTGAAGCAGCCCCGGGTGCGGGAGCGGGGCGGAAACAGAGCAGAGGTCGGAGCCGGTCCGCGGTGCGGGGGCTGGAGGAGGGGTGCCTGGGCGGGGCTGGGACCGAGACCGGGGCGGGGAGGGGCGGAGCCCGGGCGCCGGGGCGGGGCCAGGGTCAGGCGGGGCGGCGGGGCGGGGCTGGCGCTGGGGCGGGGCTTGGGTGGGGCGGGGCGCGAACGGTCTCCCGAGTCTCCGCGGAAGGAGGGAAAGCGGTAGAAAAAGGAGGGGGAAGGGGGGGACTCGGAAGCTCCCGCGCCGCTCGCCTCGGCTCGGTGCACCCACGCCTTGCTGCTGCTCGGCTTCGTGCCCCCTACCCGGGCATGCGCCCCCCCAGTTCCCGTCCACCCAGAGCCCGCGCCGACCCCCGGAGCCTCCCCAAAGCCGGCCGCGCAGGATGGGCGCCCTCCGTCCCTCGCCGCGGCTGCCGCCGCCGCTGCTGCTGCTAATGCTGGGTAAGCCGACCCCGTCCCGGCCCCCCACCCCACCGGCAGGTGCCGGCCTCCCGGCGCCCAGCCCGGCCCGCCCCCCGCGTCCCCGGCGTTTCGGAGCCCCTAGCACCTGCTACTCCGTCAGGGGCGCCCCGAGCCTCCCCGAGCTCAGCGCCCAGCTGCCCTGAGTGGCTGCCCGCGGAGCCAGCCCCCAGCTCTCGGCCCCCGGCTGGGGCCCAGCGAGGACCCACCCACCGAGGTGCCACCTCCAGGCCGCCGGGCCAGCCCCACTTCTCAGCCGCCATACTCAGGTCCGGGGGTCGCTGCGCCCGAATGCTGCGACTCCCTGCGCCCCACACTCAGTTGAGGCCCAGCGCTGGGTGCCCGCCCTGCGTGGGCAGTGCTAGCCCGGCTTCGTAATTGCCCGGAGTTGGCTGGAGGCCCAGGGGCTGGTTCTGCCCGTGATCTTTGAAGTTCAGTCTCCCCAAACGGTTCCCCTCCCCCAGACTTTATCTTCTGAGGTTTGGGGCAGTTACCCCTGTTACCTCTGTCTCCACCCTGGGCAGGGTCTCCCTTTGCCTACTTTCCCTCTCTGGGGTCGTTCTGGGCTCTGTAGAGTCCCACCGCTCATCACACCCCTTGGTCCCTGCTTCCCTACCCCAGGAGAAGCCAGGCTCCATGGTGACTGATGCCTGATCTCCAAGCACCTTCTGTCTGAGGGTGGGGGGTCTTCCTGGGGAGGTGTTCTGACCGCTGCTGCCTGGATTCAGGAGAGTCCCTGACCACGCAGTGGCTTTTGGTCTGGGCTGGAGGGTTCCCTTCAGGGGTGGTCTGGCTTCGAGACAGGGAGGTCGCCTGTGCAGATGTTCAGGAGGCTGAAGCCCTCTGAAATGAGAGCGCAGAGTGGGGCCACCCAGATTCACAGCTGCCATCGGCAAGGCGCAGGCTGACGTAGCCCCAGCAGCCCGTTTCTAGAGCAGAGCTCCCCGGCAGCGCCAAGCAGAGCCTCCGCCCCCCCCCCCCAGCTCCATAGGTCCCTGGGCCCTGGGGAACTAGAACGAGGCCTCTCCCTGGGGCCCTGGGTGGGAGGCAGGAGGAAGTTGCTGTGGGGCCCGGTTGCCTAGCAAGTGGCCACTGTCCCCAGTGGGCAGCGTGGAGTGGAGGAGCCCCAGGGGTGGGGAAGTGCGGTGTCTGCGGAGAGTTGCGGAGAGCTGCGGGCCCACTGCGTGCAGGCGCTCGCCTTCATTCTGAAGAGGAGGAAAAGAAAGTGCTTTGCTCCAGAGAGCCCACTTTGTGAGCGTGGTGGGGTCTTGGCTTTGAACTCGGATCCGGATCTGCCTGACTGCTGACTGCCGAGCAGGTCTCTGCCCCGCCTTCTCTCTCTGGCTGGGAAGAGAGCTGGCTCGTGGCTGCTTTCCTAAGGCGGCCTGGCTGGCCAGCTTTCCCATGGGGCTCTCCAGGCCTCAGCAGCTGTGGAGCCGGGAAGGTGGGAGGGGGCCCTTCCGACCAGTCTGCCTGGAGGCCCAAAGGTGTCAGCGCCACTGTCTCCACCATCACTGAGATTATGAAATGCCCTGGGGCAGGGCCCTCCTGTGTCACACACTCACTCGGCTGGAATGGAGACGTGCTCGGGAGAGGAAGGGACGGGTCAGTACAGCTGGGGAGGGGGCTGGGTCCCAACCTCCTGAGGCCCACCACGTGCTTTAACCAGACGACAGGGGCCTTCCTCCTCCCTGGACTCGGCCACAGAAAGAAGGGGCTAAGAGCCCAGCTCAGGTGGGAAGGGGAGCACTTCTGGAGGGGCTGGAGGACGGAGTTCGACCACAGACTTCGTGTTTTCCTCCAACCTCTGCAGAAAGGCCCTAGGTATGCCCCCGGGAGTGACAGACGTGCTGGTTGGTGAGGTCAGTGCCCTTGGGCCTCCCCTGGGAGTTTTCCTGTCTTCCTCCCCGGACTGTCCCTCTGCAGGGGGCTGTGCAAGCCATCTAAGGACAATAGGATCTTGGTCAAGACATTATTCTTCTCTTCCCTTACATTTCTCATCTGTAAAATGGAGGCAGGAGGCTGACGTAGTCCTCTGTCCTGTGGTGCGGCGTTCTGGGGTCTCGTCCCGTGGGGCTCTGGAAGGATGGAGGGAGAGAAGGAAGAAGCAGGGCCCTGCAGGGGGTCGGGAGTATCCGCTGGGGTGGGGGGAAGAGGAAGATTTTGGAGAGAAAGATGGAAAGGACATCTGCAGCTGGTGCCTCTCCACAGAGCGGGAACCTTATATAAGTGACAGCCCAAGAAATGCAAATGAAGGCTTTTGTCAGGGAGTTGGGAGGGGGCGCTGTGCATCTTGGGGCCAGCAGAGAAGATCGGCAGGCCCTGGGGGGAGGGGTGGGGCTCTTCTGCCCCCAGAGGCCAGGGCAGAGGCTGGTTCTTGCCCCACAAGCCTCAGCTGCCTCAGCAGCGGCAGCCCGGTGGGGTGGGAGCCGCAGTGAGCTCATGGACAGCTGGAGGGGGGAGGGCATTGTGTGGTGCGAACTGGCTGGGTCGGTGCCCTGTCCTGCTCGGGCCACTGGCTCCATTGTCTGGAGTCCCCTGGTCCAGGTGACACAGCTGAGCCAACCCGCCCTTCCGTGCAAGATTTTGCCAGCTCCCCTCAAACACAGAAGAGGGACATGGGGTCTCGGAATCCCTTAGCTGGAAGGCCCCACTGACTGGCTGGACCCCGTGGGAGTGGGGAGATACCGGAGGAAGCCAAGGTACAGCTGAGATCACGGAGGGAGAGCAGACGGGCCTCTTTCTGCCAGAAGGGGGGTGTTTCCAGGTTCTGAGGCAAAGCTGGGTCTATAACCTGCTTGAGATCCTCAGGGCAGGGCCCCTGCTGGGTCCCTTCTCAGCCACAACACCTGAGGGGTGGTTAGGTAGGTCCCTCCGGGCCCCGACTCTGTGCCCTTTGGGCAGACGGGCCGGCGCCCAGCCCTCTCCCCACCTTCCCCAGGTTTACTGTCCTTTATTGGGCCCCGACTCTGTGCCCTTTGGGCAGACGGGCCGGCGCCCAGCCCTCTCCCCACCTTCCCCAGGTTTACTGTCCTTTATTGGGCGGGGGTCCAGAACGGTGCTGGTAGCGGGAGAGGCAGCGGGGACCCCGGCATCATCAGCTTGTCCTGCCCTTCCCTACAGGAGTGCAGTGCCTCGCCCGGGAGGTGCTGGTCCCCAAGGGGCCGCTGTACCGAGTGGCCGGCACGGCCGTCTCCATCTCCTGCAACGTGAGCAGCTACGACGGCCCCGCCCAGCAGGACTTCGAGTGGTTCTTCTACCGGCCCGAGGTCCCCGAGGCGGCGCTGGGCATCGTCAGTACCAAGGACCCCCGGTTCTCGTACGCGGTCTTCGGGCCCCGCGTGGCGGCCGGCGAGGTGCAGGTGCAGCGTCTGCAGGGGGACGCCGTGGTGCTCCGGATCACCCGCCTCCAGGCCCAGGACGCGGGCATTTACGAGTGCTACACCCCGTCCACCGATGCCCGCTACCTGGGCAGCTACAGCGGCAAGGTGGAGCTGAGAGGTAGGGCCTGGGCTGGGCGCCGGCCCGTCTGCCCAAAGGGCACAGAGTCGGGGCCCGGAGGGACCTACCTAACCACCCCTCAGGTGTTGTGGCTGAGGAAGCCGAGGTCCAGCGGCTTGTGGGGCTTGCACAAAATCACCCACCCCGTTAGTGGCCATTCTGGGACTCGAACCAAGATCTCTTCTTGGCAGCTCGTTGGCCTTCCTCCTCTGTGGAGCTGCCTCCCGGGAAAGGGGGAGCCCATCCCCTGCCTTCCCTGCTGGGGAGAGCCTGCTAGGGTGAAGGGACTCTGTTCCTAGAGATTCTGGGATGCAGGGGTGGGGGCAGGGGGGTGAAGTGGAGGTAGCAGCAGAGGAAGCAGCGGAGGAGTGGGGCCACGTGACACTTGCTCTCTTTCGTTTCTTTGTCTTCTGAGAAGGAAGATGGAGCCACTTCTCTGCGGTCCTGATGGGGGTTAGTTCTAAACGTAGGGGTGAGTGGGCAAGGGGCTGGGCTGTGAACCTCAGTGAGTACTTATTGAGCGCCTGTTGTGTGCGCAGCACTGTGCCCAGCACCAGGGGGTCACAGAAGAAATAGTACAGGACGAACTCGGCCTGAGAGGAGCTAACTGCTGTCCCTTTAGGGAGACTGGTTGTGCACCGGGAACGGTGACGGGGGCCACCAGCCCCCAGCCCTCCCTCAGTCCAGCTGTTCTCTCCAGTTCTTCCAGATGCCCTGCAGGTGTCTGCTGCCCCCCCAGGGCCTCGAGGCCGTCAGGCCCCAATTTCACCTCCTCGCCTGACCGTGCACGAGGGGCAGGAGCTGGCGCTGGGCTGCCTGGCACAGACGAGCACGCAGGAGCACACGCACCTGGCCGTGTCCTTCGGGAAAGCGGTGCCCGAGGCACCAGTGGGGCGAGCAACTCTGCAGGAAGTGGTGGGGCTCCGGCCGGACTTGGCCGTGGAGGCCGGGGCTCCCTATGCCCAGCGGCTGGCCACCGGGGAGCTGCGGCTGGCCAAGGAGGGGGCTGAGCAGTACCGCATGGTGCTGGGGGGTGCCCAGGCAGAGGACGCGGGCACCTACCACTGCACAGCGGCCGAGTGGATTCAGGACCCCGACGGCAGCTGGGCCCAGATCGCCGAGAAGAGAGCGGTCCTGGCCCACGTGGACGTGCAGACGCTGTGTGAGTGCCGCGTATCCTATGGTGGGAGTCGGGAGCCATGTGGCTGAGGAGGGGCACCGTGGCCGAGGGGGTGGCACCGATGGTCACTGCCTGCCTCGAGGGAGCCCATCTTCCCGGGTGAACGGGTCCTGTTAACATCACTTCGCTCCCCCGGCGGGTTTTCTCTGCGCAGGACTTGGCTGCAGAGGCAGGAGGGCCATGGCTGGCAGGGGAGAGGCCCTGGGTGGTGGGGATGGCTATACCCTGTGAGGGGCAGACAGGCCACCCCGCGGTGCTGCTGCAGAGGAAGGAACTACAGCTGGAGAGTCGAGGCTCTGTGCTCCTCTCCTGCCTCCGTGACACCCCTTCCCTGTCCTGTGTTTCAGCCAGCCAGCTGGCGGTGGCTGTAGGGCCCGGGGAACGTCGGATCGGCCCAGGGGAGCCCTTGGAACTGCTGTGCAACGTGTCAGGGGCCCTGCCTCCGCCAGGCCGCCACGCTGCGTACTCTGTGGGCTGGGAGATGGCACCCGCGGGGGCACCGGGGCCTGGCCGCCTGGTAGCCCAGCTGGACACAGAGGGCGTGGGCAGCCTGGGCCCGGGCTACGAGGGCCGGCACATTGCCATGGAGAAGGTGGCGTCCAGAACCTACCGCCTGCGGCTGGAGGCCGCCAGGCCGGGGGATGCGGGTACCTACCGCTGCCTCGCCAAGGCCTACGTCCGAGGGTCTGGGGCTCGGCTTCGAGAAGCAGCCAGTGCCCGCTCCCGGCCGCTCCCCGTGCACGTACGGGAGGAAGGTGAGGGGGTGGCAGGGCCTCTACCGGGTTCAGGGCTTGTGGAAGGAAGCTTTCCCTTTTGATTCGGGGCTTCTCTCCCCCTCCCTGTATCAGCTGCCACCGGGCTTCTCTCTCACGCTCCTCTTCTTCAGGATGGCGGGAGCGGTCCTAGCCCCGTGCCCCACTGATGCCGTGTCCGTGTTCCGCAGGGGTGGTGCTGGAGGCCGTGGCGTGGCTGGCAGGGGGCACCGTGTACCGCGGCGAGACGGCTTCCCTGCTCTGCAACATCTCAGTGCGGGGCGGCCCCCCAGGGCTGCGGCTGGCGGCCAGCTGGTGGGTGGAGCGACCCGAGGCCGGGGAGCTGAGCTCTGGCCCTGCTCAGCTGGTGGGCGGCGTGGGCCAGGACGGTGTGGCGGAGCTGGGCGTCCGGCCCGGAGGAGGCCCGGTCAGCGTGGAGCTGGTGGGGCCCCGGAGCCATCGGCTGCGCCTGCATGGCCTGGGGCCTGAGGATGAAGGCGTGTACCACTGTGCCCCCAGCGCCTGGGTGCAGCATGCCGACTACAGCTGGTACCAGGCCGGCAGTGCCCGCTCGGGGCCCGTCACGGTGTACCCCTACACGCATGGTGAGTGGCCCCTGCCCACCTCCACCCCCGGTCTCTACCCCCCACCCCCATTCAGCCCTTCTTTTGCCCTGTCCTGTTGGCACCTCTCCTGCTCCTGTCCCCTTCCTCCTCCACGGCACTCCCTCCCAAGGGTCTCGGAAGCCCACCTTCCGCTCTTTCTGGCACCCGCATCCCCACTGACCAGAGTCAGGATGGAGGGGGCAGGGCAGGCTGTCGGTGAATGGGGGACGCGGGTCCCACAGCCCGATGGAGGAGGCGCGGGGAGCAGGCGTGGCAGTGGGTGCCGGGCAGCGGCTCTACCCGGGGCTGAACAGAGCCCTGTACTCTCACCCAGCCCTGGACACCCTGTTTGTACCCCTGCTGGTGGGTGCCGGGGTCGCCCTCGTCACCGGCGCCACCGTCCTTGGCACCATCACCTGCTGCTTCATGAAGAGGCTGCGAAAACGGTGATCCCTCGCTCCCCAGGTGAGAGGGGAGAACCCCAACCTCCTGGTCTCTCCCCTGCCCCAGGCCCGAGGCAAGCTGCCCCTCCTACCCTCCCTGGGGGAGGAGCAGGCGCGGGGGGCTCCGTCCTCAGTGCACCCCACACTGTCTCTCCAGTTCTCACAGGTGTCGACTGTCTTCCAGCTCCAAGACCACCGCTGGTTGCCTGGCTACCCGTCTCCCTCTGCCCCCTTCCTCTAATTTATTCGATGTCCCCCACCCAGAGTGGGGCACACGGCCCGATCCCCCACTCCTCCCTCTGGGCTTCTGTTCTCCCTCCCATGTCCAGCCCATAGAAAGGCCATTCCCTGTCCCAGAATTAGTTTTTCTAAAATGTGAATAAACTTATTTTATAAAACTCAAGGCTAGCCGCTCTTCCCTGCCCCGGGGCTGAGGTGTGTGGCCAGGCGGTAGTTGGGGGGTTGACAACCTAGTCTGCATGACCCCGCCCTCCCTTCCCACCGCAAATACCATCTGGCCTCTGTGGGCCGTGCCACCCACCCCAGGAGGGGACACCTGGGTCCCATCTGCTGCCTGAGCTGTCGGTGCCTTGCCAATCCCTGTTGGGACTCCAGCGTGGGGAGGGGAGCACAGAGCTGGGGTGAGTTCACTGAGCCCGGCCCCCCTCCCTCTTCTGTCCCTCTTGCATGTGGCCGGGCAGGGGCTGCAGGGGGTCTTTTTCTTGTTCTCCACACCGCTCGCCTTCTCCTTCTCGGCTCTCTTCCTCCTGGACCTGACTCCTCCCAGGCCCGGGGGCCTCAGCCTTTTCCTCCCCAGTCTTCATCAGATCCTCATTATTCTGTCTGACCCCCAAGGAAAGAAGCCTCAGAGCACGGCCCCCTGGGTGGCAGCGAGGCCAGCAGTCAGGGGAGGGTCTGTTTGTCCACAGAGCCCCTGCGCACGGGCCCGCACCCCCCACAGCCGGCGTGCGCCCCCCCAGGTCTTGGCGCCCCTCCCCTCCAGTGCCCCAGGGGCCCCCTGAACGCATCATTGCTTCACGATTCTCTGATCTGAGAATTCGTGGTTGCTCCGCTCCTTAAGGGGCACCCGGTTTACCTCTTTTAATTCAGTTATTTAAACATTTATTGAGCATTACTAGTACGCTAAGTGTAATTTTTACAGAAGGGGAAACTGAGGCCCAGAGAAGTGGTGTAACTTGCCCAGAGTCATGAAGCTAATTAGCGGCAGCGGCAGGGGCCCACCCGAGGGCTCCCGCCTTCTCGCACTGTGCACAGCGGAGCCCTGAGCGGTAACTGAGCGGCACGGCTGCCAACAGCCCCCTCCTGTCCAGACTCACCTGTTCCACCGAATTAAACCTAATAACCCCGTCCTACACCATTTGTTCTGGAGGGAACAGCCGAGGCCAGGGTCCAGGACCTCCTCTTCGACTGCCGGTGACTCAGGTAGCCCTGTGACCTGAGGCAGAGCTGTTACTCTGGGGCACCCGTGCTGGCAGCTCTCTCCGGCCCCCTCTCCTGCTTGCCTGAGGCCCCGGGACCCACAGGACCTCGGCTTCCCAGTCTGGAATGGAGCCGACTGGGCTGCTTTCCCCCGAGGGGCTCCGTCTTTTATTAAAGCACAGGGGCAGGGTGTGGCCAGGACCAAGGAGAGGAGGTCCCTGCCTGGCTGTGCTGCAGGAGTAAGTGGTTGCCTGGACCGATCCTTTTCTCTCAGGAGGCCAGCCGCAGGCCCCTCCACCTCGGTCTGTCCGAGGCTGTCATCGCTCCCCCCTCCCCATCCTGGAGGGCTGCCCTCCCCCCCCCACCTGTGATTCGATGACCCGGGAGGGGTGGAGGTGGGGCGGGAACCGTGTCTCCAGGGCGGGGCGGGTGGCCCCAGCTGGGCAGACATCAGGCCACAGACACATCGGGCTTCGCCTCACATCGTGTTCAATCGTGCCTCTTAAGTCCTATGAGGGCCTCACTCTCAGGTCGCAGAGGCCCGTCCCGCTCCAGCCCCAGCCCCTGCCCAGCAACCCCTCGGGGGTTTCCCTATCTCGCCTGTTCATCTTCCCCGAACACCATCCCACGCTTATCAGCTTATCACCCGAGTTTTCCCCTGATGGCTGCGTTCCCAGGCCCAGAGTTTGACTTGTCAGCCTGGGCTTCAGGGTCCCCTTTCCCACCCACGGTGGTCTACAGTTCCGTCTCTGCCCCCCATGTCCTCCGTTTCTCCTCAGCAACCCCAGCCCCCCTCCGCTCCCCTCAGCTACTGCCCAGCTTCTCCGCTCCCTCTCAGCTTCTCCTCCGTCCCCTTCAGCTACTCCTGATACGATTCCCAAGTCTTCTGTGTAGGGCCGTGGTTCTCCAAGGGCAGCCCCCAGTCTAGCAGCGTCAGCATGACCTGGGAACTTGCTGGAAAGACGAGTTTCGGATCTCTACCCCAGACCTACTGAGTCAGGAACTCTGGGAGTGGGGCCCGGCGGTCTGTGCTTTCGCAAGCCACCCAGGTGACTGACGCACACTCCGGTTTGGTAACCGCCGGCTTACTCATTCTCCCTAAATTTCCCATCACCAAGCCCTCCTGCCCTCTGCTCCGAGGGAGGGCTCGGGCTCAGTCCGGAACATACCTTGTCCAGTTGCCGCAGGGGCTGACTTCTCTGTTTCCCTGGGCGCAGTGCGCTCTGAATGCCCACCCCACCTTCGTGGGGTCCTTGCTTTGTACTTGGTGTGCCCCAAGGAATTCTGGGAATGCCCTGTCGCTGGGCCCCAAGACAAATTTTCTTTTTTTCCGGTGGGCCCCTGTGTCCTAGGTCTAGAGAACTCACTTTCTGAATCTCTCTCCTGACCCCTCCTGCTCCGCAGAATGTCCCCCACCTCCTGCCTCCGAGGCGCTATTGAGATCTCATTCGCTCTCAGAAAAGAGCGGTCCCTGGTTCTCCTCTTCTCCTTTCCAGGCCCTGCTACGGGGTCCGGCGCCGCCTCTTTTCCTGCACCGGGGGCAAGGTCATTCACACCCCGCTGAGCCATGCCTGCAGGGTCCAACCTCCTGCTCCCCCCATCACCATGGTGACCCTCATCTCTGCCCACCTACCATCTAGCCTCCTCTCCTCTGGGTCAGCTCGGCCACTGTGTCCAGCGAGACAGGTGTGCCATACACCGGAGGCTGGCCGAGGAGACGAGGGGGGACTAAAATCTAGCCCGCGCTCTGCTCCCCACGCTGTGTACGCTGGTTTGGGGTGGCATCGGCCTGGGGGTAAAGGGTGCCTTTTTAGAACTTGCAAGTCCTTCTCTCTGGGTTAGCAGCAGCCCCGAGTGCACCACCTCTGTCTGCCGGTTTACGGAGCCCCCAGCAGCCCTCACTCCGCTACCACCTCCCCATGTGGCCCACAGCAGTCCACCTTTCGCTCCAGCCATCCACCCCTGAACAGACATGAAGGACAAACACAGGCTGGCACGTTCGCCCGTCCCCACCCTCCATGGAATCAGATGCCCTCCCTTCTACTGGATTCTAGGCTTAAGATTCCGAGGGGGCTCCCCAGCTTCAGCACATGCCCAGGGCTCTTGCCTGCCTCCTTCTCGGCCTCTGACATCCAGCTCCCGGGTACCAGTGTCTGGCCCTGCCACAGGGGTCTGTAGGGAACGGGTCACACCTTGGACTCACTCTCTGGGGGCGGCAGGCAGCCGTTCTGCTCCTTGTCAGCGCCAGCCTCTGCCCCCGCCCCCTCCCCGGCCCCCTCCTCCTCCACCTTCTCATCCAGCCGGCTGGGGATGGACCAGTACAGATGGGCGTCGAGGCGGGCAGCGGCTTCGGCCAGCTCCCGGGCGCTGCACGAGGGCGTGGGCACCTCAAAGGTCTGGTGGAAGCTGGCATAGTCCACCTCATAGAAGCCATCCTCCAGGGTGAGCACTGACGTGAAGCGGTGGCCCCACAGAACCTCGTCCACGAGGTAGGAACTCCGAGCTTGGCAAGTCATTCCTGGGGGGAGGGGCACGGGTCAGGGGGGATCCCAGCCCGGGGCTTCCCTCTCCTGGCTCTCGTTCCACAGCCCGATTCCCACATTGCTCCCTCTCTTCCTCAGCCAGGGCCTCCCATGCCCGCTTGGGTCCAACCTGTCTTCTCCCCCTTCTCAACTCCTATACCTTGCCCAGCTCTCTCCCCTGGGAGTGGGTCCGAACTCAGCCTCCAGCTCAGGCTCTCCCCTCGTCTCTGCGGGGGATGCCAATCAGAGGAGCTGAACCTTGAAACTGACCTTAGGGATCGTCTAGTCCAACCTCCCTTTCCACACGGGGCTTCCTACCGCAGCCTCCCCACGACTGGGCATCCAGCTGGCGCTGCTCACCGCCTCCCAGGTGGGACACTCTCAGCGGTTGTTCTTAGGAAGAGCTCAGATCTGCCTCCCCAGTCAGATCCGCCCCCCCAGTCAGATCCGCCCCCCCAGGATCGCCACCTTTGCTTTTGCTCCCCTGCCTTTTGACACCCATTCGGGAACCTCGGGGCCCGTCGTGTCTTCTCCTCTTCAGGCGGAACACCCCTGGCTCTCTCCACCCTTCTTCAGGTGACCTGGCTTCCAGAAATATTACTTTCTCGACTGCAAACCCGAATGACCAAGGAGGACCCTTTCGGCACTCTGCGTATGATAAATACCCCGCTGGGGCCTGACCTGCACAGGAGAGGGCTCACCTCCTCTCTCTCTCTTCCGGCCATGAGGCTTTAGCTAACGGGGCGCAAGATTACGTTACATAAACATTTTTGGAATCAAAATCACAGTGCTGCAACATTAAGCCTGTGGCCAACTAAAACCCCCAGTTCTTTTTTTTCACCAAAGCTCTTCAATGCGGTGCTTACATAAGTGATTTTTTTAAAGCCTAAATGTAGAATTTTATATTTATTCCTTTTAAATGTCATCTTGTTGGGTTTTGGCTCATTATCCTTGCTTTTCAAAAGCATTTTGAATCCTGACTCTCTCACCCAAAATATTGCCATCCTTTCCAACTTGGTCTCTCTAGAAAAGTCAGATGAGCTCCCATCCCTGTCTCCTCCACACCACCCTCCCCAGTCCTCTGCAACCCGGGGCTGGGCCCCGTGCTCCCTGCTGGGCTGGCACACTCACCAGGACAAGCGGTCCTCCTTCTACGCCTGGGTCTGTCCCCCAGCCCATGCCCACCTCAGAGCAGGGGAGAATGGAAGCCTGAACGGTAGCTAACCAGAGATGGGTCTCGGCACTGTAAGCCCAGCCCTGACATAGCCTGGGGACATGGGTCACGGTGGTGTTCCTCCCGTGAAGGCTGGAATAGGAAGTGTCCAGTGGGGGAAGGGCAGAAGAGGCAGAAGGGACACTGGGGAGAGAGGTCTCTGAGGAACAGAGGGAGGCGCTGGGGGTACGAGGAGGAGAGGACCGGGTAGGGACCTGTCTGCAGGGACAGCAGCTGTCTTGGGGCTGGCAGGAGAGTGACAGGGGCTAGAGCGCAAGGGAAGGGCCTGGGTGAGCAGGGGAAGGAGCGGGAGCTAGAAGGAGCGTGGGTGGGGGTGGGGGGATGCAGGCTAGTAAAGAGGCAGTGGGGAGCACTGGGGCAGAGGGTGGTGAGCCAGAGGCTGGGCAGGAAGGGCCAGGAGATGGGTTTGAGGGCACCAGCCTGGGAAGCCGCAGAGGCCACAGCTCACCGCCCTGTGCTCACCCGCTAGGCTTCTCTCATCCTCCCGCTTCCAGATGTCAAGTCTGGCAGCACCTCATCTGTGCTGCTGCACTGGGCCCTCCCACCTGCTCCCGAACGCTGCACGGGGTGGGCCTGAGTCCTGACCTCACAGGGGCGTTGAGCGCTCCTTCTGGAAAGGGGCCAGAAATGCTAAGACCGTCTATTTCCTTTGTCGATGGGAGCCCAGGGTCTTTTGATGGGTGGGGAAACAGAGACGGAGTGAGACCGGCTGTCAGCCTGCTCCTAAGGTCCAGGCTGGGCATGCTCTGGGCCATGGGAGAGCCGTGCCACCAAGTTCAGGGGCCGGACCTCTCCGCAGTGGGAAACCCCCGAACTTACCGTCCTTGCGCTTCTGGAACATCAAACCTTGCAGCCAGTAGCACTGCCCCCGCCCTATCCACTGACCTCCCCGCGACCACGGACAGCTGCCTTAACCTCTCCTCGGGCAGCCTCCCGTCTGAAAACGAGCACGGAAGTGACCTTCGCTAGGACCAGATGAACCCCGAGGCCCCGTGCGTCGGGGCCGCGCAGCACACGCTAGCTGCGTGTGGGCTCCGGGCCCTGTGCAGGTCCCGGTGACCACCCCCCAGGGGACACCCCCCACCCCCCGCCAGCCTCACCCCGCCCCGCCCCCGCCCCTCCGCACCCGTGGCTTCCACCATGCCCTCCAGGATGACGACGATCTCGAAGTCGTCCCTCTCCAGGGCGCGGCGCGACGCCTCCCAGAACGGGCTGGCGGCGTCGATCTCGTGGCTGATGACGAGCGGCGACACGAGGAAGAGGCGGTCGTCGCCCGTGTCGAAGCCCACGCTGAGGTCGGTCTGGTGCAGCGGGATGAACTCGCCCTCCAGCGTCTGGCGCGAGCGGATGAGCTTGGCGCGGATGGAGGCCTCGACGATGTGCGACGAGCGCAGGTCGCCCACGCGGAACATGAGGCAGAGGCGGCCGTCGCGCAGCGACACGACGGCGTGCGACGAGAAGACGAGCGTGGCGGCGCGCTTGTTGGGCTGCGAGATCTTGACGAACATGCAGCCCACCATGAAGGCGTTCACCATGGAGCCCAGGATGGCCTGCAGCAGCAGCAGCGCGATGCCCTCGGGGCACTGGTCGGTGATGACGCGGTGGCCGTAGCCGATGGTGGTCTCCGTCTCGATGGAGAACAGGAAGGCGGCCACGAAGCCGTTGAGGTTGTTGACGCACGGCGTCCACGCCGCGTCGCCCAGGTGCTCCAGGTCGCCGCGGCCGTAGGCCACGAGCCACCAGATGGCGCCGAAGAAGAGCCAGGTGAGCGCGTAGGCGAGCACGAAGAAGAGCAGGCTGAGGCGCCACTGCAGGTCGGCCAGCGTGGTGAACAGGTCGGTCAGGTAGCGGCCCGGCTCGCGCACGTTGCCCTGCTGCACGTTGCAGCGGCCGTCCTTCTCCACGTAGCGCTGGCGGCCGCGGCGGCGCGGGGGCTCGCGGCCCGGGGAGCGGGGGGCACCGGCGCGCGCCATGGCGGCGGCCGCAGGGGGCCTGCGGGACCGGAGCGCGCGGCGCCGTCAGGCTCGCGGGACCGCGCGGCTCGGAGGGTGCAACCCCCCCCAACCCGCCCCGGCCGCCTGCGACCGCCGCCCCCACGCCTCCCCGCGGCTGCCCGCGCCCCCCTCCGCCGCCCCCAGCCCGCGGACACGGCCCCCCGCCCCAGCGCCCCCGCGCGCGCCCTGGCTGCGGCCTGCGCGGGCCCGGGACCCGCTCGGCCGAACTTCACCGTGACCCCCGCGCGCTCCTCTTCCTTCCTGCCGGCGCCCCGCGCGCGCTCAGCCCCCTCCCGCAGCTGCCTGCCCTCCCGCAGCGGGCGGAGAAGACGCGCGCGGGGGGCGGAAAGGCAGGGGCGACCTCTCCGGCGGCCCGGGCTGAGCAGCCCCGCCCGAGGACGTGCCCACTCCAAGCCCTCCCGGAGCACTAGACCCCTCCCGCTCATCACTGCTGGGTGTCTGCCCCCCCCCCCCCCGGGCCCCTGGGTTCTTTCCCCCGCGGAGGCAGCCTGGAAGGGCGTTGGAAGGGCTGCAAGAGAGGAGACCCAGGCGGACAGCCCGGGCGCGCAAAGTTCAGCCGGAGTTAGGCTCGTATCCCCGGGGAGTCTCCTGTTCCTCCTGAGCCCTCTTCCACCAGATCCGGCGAAGCACTAAGCCCCCACATTTACCGCCCCACTCCCTCCGGTTTTTTTGCCGGCAGCCTCCCACTCCTCACTGACTACCCTAAGCACAGCCCCCCACCCCCAGCCATCTGGCCCAGAGCTCCCGTTCCAAGGGAAGCCCACCTGAGTTTGCTTCAAATTCTTCCCCCGAGGAGCGATCTGAGCTGCAGTGTGCCCTGGGGGAGAGGTCCAGAGCCCCTCCCTAGGCCCCAGACCCCTACAAGGAAAGGTTTAGAAGAAGGACTTGGTTCTCTCCAGCCTTCCCCTCTTCCTGGGGGTTGTTCTGTCCTCCCACTCCAGGGAAACCTGGGTTGGCTGGGGTGGGGGAGGGTGGGGTGGACGGGAGGAATGTGACAAGGACCACAGATGGCCTGGATGTTTGACCAGATCCTGGGGAGACACCGCCTGGATATGCAACTCCAAACCCAGGTCTCCAGAATTCAAGTTCTGGAATGAGGTGCTCTGCAGCCAGGCCTTGGGAGGCCGTGTGTGTGTGTGTGTGTGTGTGTGTGTGTGTGTGTGTACTAGGGTAGAGGGCAGGAGGGAAACCCAAAAAGATAGCTTGGTGCTTAGGGATGCCCCTCCCCACATTTATGTTGCAAGAGGAGTCAGGGGACACCGGGTCCAATGAAGACTAGGGTCTTCTCCTCCCCCCAGAGTGGGCTTCCCTTGCCCTGCCTGCCGCCAGAGATGTCCTCTAGAAGTTCTCTCTATGCACACGGACTGTTCGGAGACCCCGAGTCATGCAGAGAAGCCCCTGCGTCCCACTTACCCTACTATCAGCCCCAGATGGACTTCCAGATGTTTCCCAGGGTCTTAGGTTATCTGACCCCCAATCTGCCTGCTTAGACAGATCGGTCTTCCCAGGGGTGGGAGGAACCCCACAGTCTGATCGCTGCCAGATCTGTCTTGCTCTCCATCGCCACAGGCGTCTAGGTGGGCCTTACTTTGATCGTGGCCCCTCCTGTCTTCCTGAGTGGAGGCCGCATGTTCCTCATTGGGGAAGTAAATGTGTGAACTAGCCTTGATTTCGGCACCTTCCCTCCGAAGATCCCTGTTCCCCCAGCCTGCTCCTTCTTAGTTCTTGTGCATGCTGTGAGCCCTCTCCGGAAGACCCCAGTGCCACGTTTTCCTGGATCGCCCTTTCTCCCCCTGGGGAGTGCTGGCCAGCGAGAGGGTTTATTTTGTGGGAGAGGATCTGGTGAAAACTCCCTCAGGAACAAGCTGTTCCCAAGCCCCCACTTGCCTTGGATTTAGGGGCCCAAACCCAAGTCCCCCGCAACTCAACTCACAGCGCGTGGAGAGGAGAGTAGCCGGCAGCAGAGACCCCTGGGGCGTAGCGTCCATGCCCCTGACACCACCCCTTCCCCGGCCCCCGTGGAGGGTGGGAGCCACAGACACCGTTGTTTCTCCTACATGCAGCGGCAGCTCTGGCTAGGACCTGCTATCTGTGTCATCCCCACTTCCCAGGCTCCCCTGCTCCTCTCTCGTTTCCACAGCAACCAGTCTGGGGACAGCTCCGGAGCATCCCCCTCCCCTCCCCGGTCCTGGGTACCACTGGAGGCTGAGCCACACGCCATAGCTATTTTTAGCCCAAGTCCCTCCTCCTGGACAACTCAGAGCTCGCCTCCTCACCCCCTCAGGAAAAAAAGAAAAGAAAAGCCGGCACGCTCTTCCCTAAGAGGCTTCTTGCTCTGAGAAAATACAGGCCCGATGTGTTTGGGAATAAGACCTTTGGTCTCCCGGGGATTCGGAGGGCCCCCTGGTTGCTGGCAGCTCACGACCTCCAGCAGGGGCCTCTGGGTGCCAGCTCTTCTCTCCAGCAGGCACTACGCTGTCTCCAATTTTTGAAGAGGGCGCCCTGATCCAGAAGGAGGTAGCTAGAGAGGAGAAAGATTCACCTGGGGAAGGGGGGTGGGGTCAAGTGTTCTAATCTTTGTCACTGATTTGTAATGTGACCCAAAGGATTGGCGTCGCTTCCTTGAATCACAGCTGTTCTGTTTTTCACAGGGCAAGGACACGTGCAAATATCCCTTTTCAGCCTGCTTCCCCGGGCGTGCAGACCAAACAAGGCAAAAGAAATAGAAGGGCTTTAAGTGTATTTTGTTAACAGCGAAAAGTCTAGAAACAACCCAAACTTTCGACGGAGAGAAGAGCCCAGGTTAGGGCTTAAAACCGTTCATCCAACAAACTTCCGTGGAGGCCAAGGCCTGGGCAGTGTGCTGGGTGGGGGATGGTTACAGAGATGACTTGGTCTCTGCACACCTGGAGCTCACGGTCCAGCGGGGGGACAAAGATGTGCAGACACGTCACGGTAACGTCACTGCCGGTCATTCATCGAGCGGTGGCTGTGGACTAGAGGACTCATCTGACAGCCCACACAGGGACCCCACGAGCTGGGTCTGATCTCCATTTACAGATGAGAAGCTGAAACAGAGAAAGACGATTTGCCAGATGTCACAGAGGCAGAGACGGTGGTTAGACTCACCCCAGGGTGTCCCTGCTACACCGCGGGCTCGTCACAAAACCACGGGACCTCGGGAACGCAATAGCTGTGATGTGGGGACATAATCAGCTGCTATGTTCACATATGAAAATGTGTGCGGAGACACAGTCTTGCAGGAAAAAGCAGCACGCACAGCCATTCTTGTAAGTTGATCATCACCACAGAAATGGGTGTCAGGACCCCGATAAAAATCAGAGCAGAATTTGGAGAAATATGAATATTTCAGTGCTCATTTAACCCCGGGGGAATCATTAAAAGCAGAGAGTGGTATACAAGTGGCCGTTGTTATGACGGGTACTGTCATAGCCAACATGCTGATCTGCTCTTCTCCAGATCCCTTTAAGTCGGAATAGGAAGATAGGAACCAGAGGAGATGTTGAAATGGACACTAGAGGGTTAGAAGTTGCTTGAATGATCTGCTGAGTTGGAAAAAGTAGTTCTGCGTAATATAATCTCAGGAGGCAGTGATCTAGGTTCAAGTCTCAACTCCGTCCACTGCTAGCTGGGTGACTTTGAGCAGGTTGCTTAACCTCTCTGAACAGTTTCTTCATCCAAGAAATGAGAATAACTCTATTGTCCATCTCCTGGGCATTGTCCTGAGGCTTCCATGAGGCAATTCCTGGCCCCCTCGAAGTCCTCAGTAAGTGCTAGCTAGATCTTCCTTCTCCCAGACACCCCCTGAGATCCCCACCCTGGGCTGCCTTCCTCTGCTCTGGTGCCGCCTACTGAGCCCTGCAGAGGGCACTCCCGGTCCACTGCCCTCCTCTCCCCAGCACTCGTGCCCAAGTTTCTTGTTCTAAGTGGAAATACCAAGTTTTCAGCCCAAGATTGGCATCAGGAGGGCTGTTAAAGTCCCAGTCACCATCCCCGTCTCCTGGGTCTGGCCCTGTCACCTGAGCCTTGGGACTGCAAGCCTGTCCTTCTCTGTCCTGCCAAGCGGCTGCTCACGTTGGTTCTGCTGTGCCAGGAGCTCAGAGAGATGAAACCGGACCCCTGGGCAAAAGCTCATTTGCATAGCACTGGCCCCATTTCTTGGGGGGGGGGTGATGGGGCTGGCAGGGCATTCAGAGGGTACCCGGCAGCCCCCTGCCTCATTCTGGCTGACCACCAGCCCGCCTCTGATTCACCCACCCCTGCAGGTCCGGGGACTTTACCCGGCCTCTATCTCCAGTCCCTTGTTTATCACTGAACTTGAATAGAGGGAGGGAAAGCAAGTTTTCTTAGGTTCCAGGGTACAGAAAAATAGGCAAGATCCCAGCTTTCAGTTTTGTGACAGAGCAAGCAACTTTACAAGGAATTAGTAAAACCTGTCAGTTTGGAACTTGAGAATGTTGAGGGTGAGAGGGCCAGAGCTGGAGCCACATCGGTGGTCCATCAGGAAGCTCGTTACCAAGTAGAAAAAGGAGGCGGCTCTGGGCAGGTTCGTTCCTTATGGCAAGTAGCTTGGAGAGCAGGTGGTACTTTGGGGCAAAATAAAAATAAAAAGGGAATGCCTCAAGTGGGCGCAACTCTGAGCCAGGGTGTAAGGGTTGGCAAGGTAGATGCAGTTCAGCTCTCAACTTGCCCCCTCTGTGAGTGCCTTTGTGCAGTCCACAAACCGTGCAGCTGTATGTGGGAGCCCGGGGACTAACCAGTCTGTGAAGGTTTCCTTGAGCGAGATCATGAGACTTCTCGGGTAAAATCTTGGAGGTGGGAGAGGAAGTATGATGGGAAAACAGGAGATGGTTGAGGATATGGGTTTAATGGAACAGGGGAGGCCCATCTGGCAGAAACTATAATAATTTTCCACAACTTCGGGGGAGTCTGGGCCCTAGAAGAGTCAGAGCTGAAAGAGGATATGGTTGAAGCAGTGGCTGCAGCTGGAGGTTAGAGAGACATGGGGAGAAGCCGAGCCCAGCACCAGGACAGGTGGGACCCTACTGGGCCCCTGAGTCTGAGGCACATTTTTGGCCCTTTGGCTCTTTCTAGCACAGCTGGAGGATCAGAGCCTTCTCATATACAGGTCTGTCTTGCTTGATGGGATCGGGTGCCGGATGACCAGGATTTAAAAGTCCTGGTGTTTGGAGGTGGTCTAGAATTAGACCAAGTGAGGTGTCTCCAAGTGAGACTCTCCAGGTCTCTCTCCAAGTGAGGGATGGGCCCCAAGAGAGCAGACAGGACTAAAAACCCAGGCATCCCAGCTCCTGGTCCCTGGTTGTTTCTTTATTCCCTGTTGCCTTCCCGCTGCCACAGTGTTTTGGGTATTAATGGAATTTTTATCCATTGGCCCCCATTGGAAAGATACTAGAGGAGCCACCTAGTTAAAGAACTTCTAGGAAGAATCCTTTAGTAATGGGAGCACGTAAATTATGTCTCAGAAGTGTGAGTTTATGAATACTGCACTTGCTGAAGGCAGAGGGTATGTTTATCTAAGCCGTCCTTTCGTGACCGGGGCGCCGGAGCTCAGGCCCTCTCTCGAAGCTCTCCTCTGTGGTCTGAATCGTCCCGCTACGAGGTGCCCACTACTCGTGGATATTGTTGAGCTAAAATGTTCTCGGAATCCTATAGTAAACACAGGATAGAGTCACCTCTACTCTTTCCAGAACAAGGTCAGAGAAAACATGAAGCCAAAGTTGGAAGGAGTGAGTCCAAAAGAAGCAATTGAGAATGAGAAAGACACCATTTGCTAAGCTGACGGAAGAGGAGAGGTCTTCAGAGAGAGACAGTTCCCATGATTGCCATTTAGAGGTGACCCAGAATGGGTCCTCGCTGCACTGGTGCGGCGTGGATCCCAGGAGACCCTCTTACATGGTGGGCTTCACAACCTGGCCGATTTGTCACACTAACCTGTGCGCATGTCGATGATTCAGATTCTATTTAACACACGAAGATTCACTCTAGCGTTACCCTGAGACAAGCCCTGGAGTCAAATACATGTGGATTCGAGTTCCAGAACTGACATCTTCTAGCTACAGTACCATAGGCAAGTCACCCAGCCTCTCAGAGGCTCACGTAATACATCTATCTCGCGTCAAAAACACTCACAGATGTCCCAAGTCCTTGGCCATTGGTTCCCTACTGGCTTCCTAGTGACTATCTCGGAACTTCTTTTGAATTTTTTTAAATACATGTTAGCTTTATGCCCAACATAGGGCTTGAACTCACAACCTGACCCCGAGATCGAGAGTCACATGCTCTACCAACTGAGCCAGCCGGGTGCCCTTAAGACTTCTTTGTTTTGTTTAAAAAAATTTTTTTTTAAATTTATTTGACAGAGAGAGACACAGCGAGAGAGGGAACTCGAGAGAGGGAGAGGGAGAAGCTGGCTTCCCACTGAGCAGGGAGCCCGATGTGGGGCTCGATCCCAGGACCCTGAGATCATGACTTGAGCCGGAATCAAGTCCGGAGTCCCCCAGGCTCCCTTAAGTCACTCTTTTAAAATTAGAAACCTATAGCTCAATGCCAGCTATCCGTGCTTCCCACAGTCTTGTACCGCGCTGTTCTAGAACTTCTAAGCTCTTTCTAATTGCCCAGGCCCGTCCTCACCCTGATGTTCAACAAATGGCTCTTCTGTTCTGCAGGAAAGGCAAAGACCATTTGGAAAGAACTTCCTCGGAGACTTCTCCCTCACCAGAAGGTATCTCTTCTGCTCCTGCCCTTGGGTTCCTTCCTCCCTGAGTGTCAGAAAGCTTGGACTGTGCCCAGTAAGCAAGGAGTACCCCGTTTGGGGTTTGACAGAAGAACACAGGGACTGACATGATGATGACAGGCTGCCTCTTCCTTTGAGAATGCAGGAAAGGGTGAAGGGTAGGTCCAGGTCCTGGGCTGTTAGTGACCTTCCTGATTCTGGTAGTGGCCTTGAAATAGAAAGGGACATCCAAGAGGAATACAGCAAAGGGAGACCTGGCAGGACTTGGTCGCTTAGCTGACATGTCAAGGGCTGGGGGAGAGGGAGGGGTGAAGAGGAGAGGTCACTTCGGTTTTAAAATCTGTTTGGCCTGGAGAAACACAGAAATAAAGAAGTCACGAGGCTCGAGGAGGAAGATGGTGAGTTCGGTCTGGGGCCTGCCCGGTGGAAGTGGAAATCCCCCGCCAGCAGCTGGACCCGTGAGGCTCTAGGGAAAGCCTCAGGATGAAGATAGAGGTTTGCGTGGGATCAGTGATGGTCGCCGGAGCCATGTCAGCGATGAAGGCTGGACATCAGACACAGGGAGAACAAGGACACAGGGAGAACAGAGGACGGAGCCTTCCATGCTGGAGGAGGGTGCTGCAGCAGGTTCGGGCGTGCAGGGCCAGTGGTGGCGGATGAGGCTGGAATGGTCCCGGGTCTAGGTCGTGGCCCAGACCACAGCCCAGTGATGCAGCAGAGAGGAAGGGCACAGGCCCGAGGGGCTTCACAAAGTCCATGCACTGATTAGAGAAGATGAGGGGAGGGAGGATGAAGGTTCTGGGCTTGCTGTCTGGTTTCCCTGCAGACCTTCTGGCTTGCCTCCAGATTTATCTTCCTAAAATTCAGCTATGACTTCATCCTTGGGTCAAGAGCCTCCGTGGACCTCCTTGGCCTCCAGAAGCTCAGAGCTCACCCTGAACTGGCACATTCCTCTCTGTACTCCAGCTCTTCCCCCAACACAGACACTCTGCCTGTGGTACCCGCCCCTGTCGCCCACTGCCCTCCCCGAGGGGCAGCCTGTGTGCCCTGTACATTTCTCATCCTATGGCTTTTAGAAGCAAAACTAAACTAACAATGTCAAGTTTCTTAGTTTGTGTTTTTTTCCCCCCCAAGATGTATATCAACTCAGTACGATAATACTGGTTACTGATCAGTAATTAAATATCTAAGTATTGATGGTGAACAAAATCAGGGAAATAATTCTTTCCTTAATAAATGCAGAGGGTGGGAGATTGTGGGTAAGCACCTCTCAAAACTCGCATTCAGATACGGAAAGAAGTCCTTGGCGACGAAAAGGTTGAGAACCACCACCTGAGCTCTGCCTAGTCTAGGGGGCCAGTGTGAGGCTGTTTCCCACGCAGACTTGTACTTCCGAGGCCCCACCGCACCCCACCCTTTGTGACTGCAGTTCCCTCTGCCTCAAACGTCCTCCCCACCATCTCCCAGGACCCGAATCCCCAGCATTCTTTAGGGTCCTTGTCAGATGCCCCACATCTGCCAGGACCCCCTAAGCAGAGCGACCTCGCCCTTCTGCGGCCTCCCGCGCCCCCGCACCTGCGCTGCGCGCCCCGCCCCAGCCGCCCTTCGGGACCGGGACACAGCCGGCTGCGGGCGGGGGAGGCTGTTGCGCGCGCTTGGCACCCGGGACCGCACGCAGTGCTTAGCGGACGGTGACCGGCCAGGCAGTGGTGCTAAAGGATGGAGCCCCGGAGCCCCGGAGCCCCGGAGCCCAGCCCCGGCCGCCCCTTCGCGCCGCGCGTAGGGCCACCGGGCCGTCCCGAGTTCATTTCCAGCTCATTAACTTGGCCTGCCCCGCCCCGCCGCGCCCTCTCCCGGTCCCGACACGGCCGCCGCCGCCTCCTCCTCTCTCCCCTGTCATCGTGCCAGCGCAGCCCCTATCGCTTCGCCCATCGTCTCGCGTCCCGCTTCCTCCCGGAGTCTGTCTGGGTCCCGCTCTTCGGGCGCGGCTCTCGGCCCTGCGCCTCCATCTGTCCGGGGCTCCGCTTCCTCGCCCCTGCGCCCCGCCCGCCTCGGCCCCTCCAATCCCGGCAGCTCGGGCCTGGCGCTCCACGTCCCCATTGGTCCGGCCGCAGCCCCCCGCCCCCGCCCGCCGGCCCCCTCCGGGCCCCTCCATTCACACGAAGTTTGGCTCCGGCGCTGCGGAGGGAGGGGGCGGCCCGGCCCGGCCCAGCTCTGCCCCCCGGCCGGCCCGACCCCGGCCCTGGCCCCCGGACCAGCCCTTATCTGATCCCAGCTCCGGGTTTAAGAGTCCTGGCTCTGCCCGTCGCTCAGCTCGGTTCCTCACTCCTGCCCGCCCCGTCCGTCCGTCCGTCCGTCCGTCCCGCGGCCCATCCGAGGGACCACTCCACTCCGGACCCAAGGTAAGCCCCCCTGGCGGTGACGGAGGAGGAGTGCTGCCCCGCCCTGGCCAACCACCTCACTCCGGAGATGTGGGCCCCCAGCCCTTCCCTGTCTGGCTTCAGCGGTTAGAGCCTGCTCCCCAGCCTCCCACCTCAGCAACCCCAAACGGACCCTCCGGGGAAGGACTCCCCGAGAAGGAAGCTTGGCCGAAGCTGGTCACCTCAGGCGCATTAGGTTGAGGAAGGGGCTTTCTTGATGTCCTTCCTCCGAGGCGGACCTGGCATCTCATCCTAGCCCTCTCAGGGAACACAGTGACCACCGCCTGCATAGGACCACGCATCCCCCCCCACAGGCCTCAAGACAGCGCCCCCTCTTCCCAGGATCATCAGGTTACTCCCACTCCCGTGCCAGCCCGTCCCCCTCCCCACGCAGTGACTCTCACATAGTGACACCCATTGATCACAAGCTCACGCATGGCCAGAAAGACGCATACAGCTTGGATTCGGAAGACCTGGCAGCCTGGTGTGCCTGGGACCCCTGCCCGTCCTGCCCCTTCCCTCCACTTCCCCTTGGCGGGCTCTTCCAGCTCTCCCCTCCTCACCTCTGGCCCCCCTCCCCCCCTGTATCCCAGTAGGATCCCTAGGAAGAGCCCGGCAGAGCAGCTCCTGCGGGATTAGGAGGCCAGGAGATGCCTTCCCCATCCCACTCCTTCCCCCCGCGCCAGGAACTGACCAAGGCTGCTGGTGTTAGGAGAGAGGCGAGGGTTCCAGCCTCCTGAGTTGGGGGCAGAGAGCGGAGTCCCGGGACGGGTGGAATGGGTAGGAGAACAAAACCGGGACACGGTGGGAGTCGGTCACCTGAGATTTCATTCCTATTACCAAAGCACCCCAGGGTGAGGCTGATGGGAACTGGGGGTGGCAGAGAAGCAGGGCACAAATCTGGACCCAAAGGCTCAAAGCCTGGTTATGCTGCTTATCAATACGAATTCTTGCTGAGCATTTTTTGGCTGGTCTGCCTTGCCTGGGTGTTTGACTTTTTTCCCCACTGGGACTGCTTTAGGGAGGTCCAGGCAGGAGAGAGGAGGAGACGGAAGATTTGGGGCCCTCGTGTGGGGACGGGTGTTTAGGGGTGCCCAGCGGGGCCTGGAGGGTGTCAAGAAATGAGCCTGAGGAGGGGCCGGCGGCCGCGCCTGAGTTGCACTGGGTTCCGTCTCCAAACTCTCTCCCTGACCTCTATGACTTTCTGAACATGTTCTCACAAGGGTGGGCACTGTCCAGTGCCCAGGGGTGGGGTCTGCTTCCTCCTCAGGGCATAGGCTGGGTCTGGAGGACCCCGTGGGGAAGGAAGCAGGTGTCCTGGGTCCTAGCTAGTTCTTCAGGGAGCAGGAAGTGAGGGAGGGGGAGGCACGGCATCATGCCAGGGAGCGGGGCCAGGCCTGCTCAGCGGAGGACTAGGCATGGCCCAGGCAGCGCCAACTCCCTTCTCCCCGCCCCTCTGTCCTTTGGTGGTGGTGGCGAGGGAGGGAGAGAGGGGGTGTTGGGGGGTGATCTGGGCCAGTCCAGCCTCCCAAAGCCCTTGCCAGCCTGGGTCCTGAAAGGAGCTGCTGTTTTCTGAGCGGTGCCCCCCCAGCCGGAGCCAGAGCAGCCAACTTGTCTCAGTGGGTATCGAATGGCAATGACTCCACGGAACGGAGGGGTGGGGAGTGGCAGGGTTATGGGCCCATTCCTTCTGTGGTTCTAATGCCGCATCCTACGCCTGCCCCTACCCCGCGGGGAAAAAAGCCGGGTCTTCCCAACACCAGCCCCACTTCCAGTCTAGGGTCCCTCGTGTTTGCACCGGAGGCAGCCACAGGCGACCCCCGCCTCTTCCCTGTGCCCGGCTGACTGGTGCGCGGTGCCCCACCCGCACCTCCACGCACGAGCTCACCTATAGCTCCAGCTGGTTCGGCTTGGGCTGGAAGGGAAGGGCCTGGCCGGAGACCCAGGGGCCTCCTTCCCTTGTGCTCCCTCGGGACCGGAGAGGCTGGGACACTTGGATCTGGGTGGTCTCACACGACGTCCTCTGGGGTCATCCTGGGATTGGTGGGATGGGGGCTTTAGGGACCTGGGGGTGAGTCATACAGAAATACACGCTTCCTCAGAGGAGAAAAGGCCTCTTGGGCCTCCTAGCAGGATGCTTGGTTTCTGCACAGAATGTGGACGATAGGCTGAGCCCCCTGGCATTGGTGGGGAGAGAAAGAGGCATCGGGCAATGGAGCCCCCAACTTTGCTGCCAAGGGTTATGTAGGACGGGAGGAAACCTCTTCCGCTCTCCCTCCCCTTCCCGGCCTAGATTCTTCTCTTGCCTGACTGGTCAGTGCCACCGTCCAGGCTGAGGCCAAGCTGTCTGGGACAGTGGTGAGGCCCTGGAAGGGGCAGAGAGGCCACCGAGAGGGAACCGCAGAAGGATAGCGAGCCGGCAGATTCGGACTCCGAGTGCCGGGTGCCCGGTGAAGGGTGGTCGGTGGGCGCAGCTCCCAGACTTGGAGGGTGTGCCCCTCCCCCGTCCGTCCCACGGGCTGAGCTCAGTGCTTTTCTTCCTTCATCCTGTGTTCACATACATGTTGCTGTCGTGTGCATGGCCCTGGCACAGCCCCTCTTCACCCCCTCCCCCACCAGAACCTTGAAAGGGCAAAGAGAAGGGGATTGTGGGAAAAACTCTGCCGTGGGTGTCCGTGGGCAGAGCTGGATTTGAGGCGGTGGGCAGAAGGGAGGGGCCGGCTCTGGAATGTGGGGAGGAGGAACCTGCTGGGGTGGCCCAGAGAAGCCGGGGCTGAGAGCAGGGGCATTTCTGGCTTCTCAAGACCTAAGGTCAAAGTATTGGGCCCTTCCGCTCTCCTGCCAGGGGCAGAAGGCCCTGGAAAGGCCGGGTGCTGCCGCTGGAAGAACTTGGGTTCGACTTCGGGAAGCACATCCCATTCCAGGAAAGAGATCTGAAATGGAGATGGGGAAAGAGCAGGAGGCCACCTACTGGCACCGAAAGCAGACCCCCAAGCCCATCGTGAAGGCTTCTAGGGGAGCTGGGACGTGCCGCTCAGCGATCGGCGCAGGGATGATGTGGCAGCTGTCAGGGGCCGGGGACCCTGCTCCAGGTGGCCCGTCCCTCTGAGGCGCTGGCCCAGGGCTCCTTCCTGCTCAGGCCCTGCCGGGGAGGCCGCGGGTAGAGCTATGAAGAGGGCAGCTGTGGAGTCAGACTTGCTGGGTTTCAGTCCTGCTTCCAGCACTTTGCCCTGAGACCCTCATCTTTACCCAGGACGGTGACAGTGCGGGGTTGAGAGTCAGACTTTGTGGAGGGCTTGCTTGGGACAGCGCTTAGGTCCTAAAAAGCGTGCCTGCTGCTGTGCTGTCCGCACTGTCTGACCCCACTCTATGGGCTCTCCCGGCTCCCTTACCCACTCCCTGGTTCTTCTGCAGAGCAGCCGTCAAGGCCCGGCTTCTGTCCTACCCTTCCCGAGTCTGGGACGGCGGGAGGAGATGCCTGTCTTCCTTCCCGCAGCTGGGCCGTCACGTGGGCTGGGGCTCCTCAGCCGTGGCTCCTTCCCCTGTTTGCAGCAGGCGGATGTCCCGTCTTCAGCTGCGGCCCAGTAGGTGTGACCTCGGCGGCTGAGTTCCCCTAAAACAGTCTGTTGGGCCTTTCAGAGCAACTTCTCCCTCCCAGCTTCTTGGTTGCACCGCACAGCTCCCCCATCCCGCGCGGCCCTGCCTGTTCTCAGGTGCCCGGGTCTCCCTCACTCGCGCCCGCCCGCCCCTTCCTCTGTCGGCGGTCACCTGGTGCCCACAGCAGCCTCCTGAACTCCAGCCTGTCTTTCTCCTTGGGTCCCTCCCTTTCCCCTTCCCTCCACTGGAACCGTCAGCAAAGAGCACCTGTTTCGTCTCGCCCCTTTCTTACCCAGACATCCCCGTTGGTTTTCACATGCAAACTCCAATCAAGGTCTTTGGACTTTCCCCTGCTGTCTTCAGACCTTGTTCTGGGGAAGGAGGAGTCCCCCGGCAGCTCTCGGGCTTCACCCCTCCTTTCCCTCGGGCCTCACCCCCCAAGGCCCCCCATTTCCATCCCCGCTTCCCCAGCCGCCCTGTCCACTGTACCCCTGCTTCTCAGTATTCTGCTTGTCCTTTGTCCCTGTGTCTGTTCCTTTGCCCAGATGCCCAACGCGATGGGAATGTTGGGAGGGGACGTCCTGTCTCCTTCATTACACGGGGGCGCCTCTGGGGTGCGGTCATGCCCCTGCAGCCCCGGACATTCCTGACCCCGTAGAGCAAAGGCCTCTCTTCCCTCCCTGGACCCCTCAGCTCTGAGGAACAGAGTGCCTCCAGCCAGCTAGATTCTAGGTAGGACACCTTCCTAGATGCTGATTCTTGGCGGAGGACGGTGATATTAGAGGCTTATGAGTGTGGGGGTGGGGTGGGGTGTACGGATGCAAGAGCCGGTTATTCAACTTTCGAGGGAACTTCAAGAAAAGCCACTCTCTGGCAACGGGCCCATCCTGCAGAGATGGCTTCACCCGAAGATTGCAAGCAGCAGACCCCAGAAACCTCCATTTCCAATCCTTTAAGCACTGTTGGCCCAAACACAGAAACTCATGTGGGGATCTACTGAGCCTTTCTCTTCTCGCCAGGGAGGTCTACCCCCGCTTGATGCCAGGCTTGTTGGCAGGCATCCAGCGTGGCGAAAAGGTGAAGGTCAGAGCCCAGCCTGGTGCGGCCCCGTTGTCTTGAGCACACCTCTGGGGAAGGGGTTTGCAACCTGTGGGGACACCTCCTGGAGGCCCAGGCCCCACCTCCTAGTCACATTGTCCCTGGGACTGTTCCCGGTCCCTACCCTCCACCCTCGTCCCAAACAGGGGACCCAGGCACATACCTTCTGCCCAGGTCGAGCCCTCCCTTGTTGACCCTCCGATAAAGAAGTCATGAGCAGCTGGCAAGGAGCGAGAGTATGTCTGACGGAGTCTAGGTCACGGCTTCCCAAGCCTCTTCATCCCCGGACCCCCTGGTGCTCTTAAAAATGATCGCAGGCTCAAGAGATCTTTTGTTTCTGTGGGTGACACTCACTGGTACGTGAGAAATGAAAACTGAGGAGGCTTAAATATTTATTAGTTTGGTTAAAAACCCAAACCCATCACCGGTCCACCTAAGTGATGTCTTTTCAATAGAAAATAGCTATATTTTTAAAAACAAAGAAACACAAAGTTTCATAAGAAGAGTGGCGGTGTCTCATGTTTTCACAGATCTTTGGAACACGTGTCTGCACGGCAGACAGACGATGCTCCTATCTGCTTCTGCATTCGATTTGTTGCCATGTCATGTGTCTCCGAGCTTCTGGAAAACTCCACTGAACCCTCATGAGAGCAGAAGAGCAAAGGAAGCGAGTCACATTTAGCGTTGTTGTGAAGACAGTTTTGATCTCACAGAGCCTCCAAAAGGGTCTCAGGAACCCCCAGGGTCCCTGGACCACACCTTGAGAATCGCTAGTCTAGGGGAACTTCAGAAAACAGTTTCAAAGCCCCCACACCCCAGCCAGGCAGAGTGTTCTGGCTGATCGCCGTTGGCTGCCCAGGCTCCTCTGACCGTGCTCACGGGGTGGGGGACAGTACGGGGTGGCTTAGCCTGTGGGGCCGCATCCTACGCTCACTAGCCGTGTGGCCTTGAGCCAAGCATCCACATCTCTGTTTTCTCCTCTATAAAATGGGCCTCTAAGAAAGCGCCCACTTTTTTAGAGATGTGGAGAATTACCAGACGTAATTCTAGAAAAGGGCTTAGTGTGGTGCTACATGACATGGGCTCTTACTCATTCCCTTGCCCCTGAAACCCCTGGGCCCCGAAGGGGGAAGCGGCACGAGGGGTCCTTCCCGCGTGGCTGAGCGAGCTTCCCAGTCCGGGGAAGGAAAGGGACCTGTGTCGGGTCCTGGGAAGGTGAACAGGAGTTCTGTTAGCCCCTACGTCCCCCCAGCAGACTCATTTGGGAGCCGGGGTGGGGCGCAGAACCAAAGGTCAAGGAGAAGGAAGCAAGCGAGACGTCGGGGGGCCAGGGCCGTGCAGAGGAAGCCTGGAGGGCAGATCACAGGCAGGACCTCGGGCCATCAGCACGACTGAGCAGTGGAGAAAGGGAGAGCCGGGAGAGGAGGTGTGTAAGCCCAGCCCATCTCTCCTGCCTTGTGGGGGCAGTTCTGTAAAGAGGCCTCAGCCCTCTCTCCCAACACTTCTGGTCACGGGGTGCCTCTTCCCTGCTCGCTGCCCGAAGCCCCTTCCCAGGTCCCACCTCAGCAGCCCCGGCACCTGCCGCACCCGCACCCCCCCCCCCCCCCCCCGCCTGCTGAGCCTTAGAGCCTGGGGGCAGCACCCAGCGCCCAGCGAGTGGAGTGGCAAGGCCACGCAGGGTACTGACGGTGTTGGGGGGAGGGTGCTGGTGTCCCCTGGGCAGGAGGAGAGAAGCCCCTTCCCTGCACCTGCAGGGAGCTAGTCCTGGCTCTTTGGCTTTCCAGCCGCAGTCCCGGGAGCCCATCTGCAGGCACCACCGTTGTCAGAAACCCAGAGACCCCAGACGCCCCACACCCTGAGCACACTCCAATTTTGCCTCCTGTGGCGGCTCAGATCCCACCTGCAGCCCCCGAGAGACCTGGCGGCCTTAGGTTTGGGGCCTTGCTGTCTGTTGCTCTGTTCGCCTCTCCTGCCCACAGGGCTCCCTGCCATCCATGGTAAAGCTGAGGCAAAAAGTGGGTGGGCTCAGACTCTCCGCCTGTTTCGTTCCCGCCCAGCCTGGTCCCCGCAGCCCCCGGCCCCGTCCCCCATCTTTACCAGTCCCTATGGCTTTTTCCACTTGCCAGGGCTTGTGGCCCATGGCTGGTTTGGGGGCCCTGGGCTAGTCTCCCTCTGCTGTCTCCCTGGGGGAGCCCCTCTGGGTTAAGATATCTCCAGTCCCAGCCCCGCCGGCCCCTGCCTCCACAGGCAGGGCCAGCAGCCCCCCAGCTCCCTCCTCTGGGCTGTGGGACAGGGAGAGGGCCGAGGGGCTGGCTGTGCATACTAATGGCCTGCCCATTGTCAAAGCCCCTTTGTGCCGCAGAGCTCCATTGAGGCGGCTCTGGGGCGGGCACAATGGGGGCTCTGTCCCTGAGTTCCCCCAAACAGTCACCTGCTTTCAAAGCCTCCCCCCACCACCACCCCCGCCCGCCCCAGTGTCCGGAGGGCCAAGAGAGCGCGGGGGAGTGGGCCCGGGGCCAGGGGGGATGGGCGGGAGGTGACCCCCCCCCACTCTGGGAGCAGGCCGGGGAGATGGGCACTGGTGGGGAGAGGCCCCAGCTCCCAGGGGGTGGGGATGGGGGTGCGGTCTGTGGAGGGAGCTGGAATGCAGGTTCCGTGAGGCCAGCAATGGGGAAGGGGTGCTCACGGCGCCCACTCCTCCGTTCCACATGCCCAGCCTGGGCCCGTGGCTGCCCGCCTGGGCCCCTCCTCCACGGGGCTCATATATGCGGAGACACACAGGCACACAGTATTCTATGCAACCCCACACACGGATCCCACACGCGCGCGCCGGAGCCTGGACCCGCCGTCCTGCCACCGTCCTCCGGGGTATGCACCTGCACGGCTGCCCCCTGCCCCGCCTCCCCCCGCTCCCCTTGGCCCCCCTCCCCGGGCCCCCTCGGCCGGCTTCCTGCCCCCCCCCCCCCCTGCCCTCGCTGCCCCCTGCTGCTCCAACACAGGTTATAACAAGTTTGTGCTTGTTGTGACCTCGAGAATGTAGCCCTGGGGCGGGTAATGTCCCGCTGCCCCAGACCGGGCTGCTTACACGTTAACCATGGACATGGCCTCCTCCGCTGAACTCTTGAGCGCCGCGCCCCGCCTCCCCCCACCTCAGGGGGTTCAGTGGCCAGGACCCCAGCCCCAGAGCTGAGCCCAGCACACTGGGGGAGGGGGTGTGAGCTCTGCAGGCCAGCACAGGCCCAGTGTGACTGCCCCTCGCACTTGTCCAATGCGCCCTGCGTCACAGCTCCTCCTGACCTGTCTTACAGAGAGGCTCTGAGAGGTGACACAGTGTGTCTGAGTGGCAAGGCTAGGACTGGAAGGGGGTCTGTGGCCTCTAGGTGTGTGTTTTCTCCCGGGGTGGGTGGGGGGTTACCATCTGTCTCTCGGCTTAGCTAGGGTGCGCCTGCACGTGGAGTTTTAACAGAACCTTCCGGTACCCACCGTCCCTGGGAATGAGCTGGGGGACTGGAAGGGCAGGGAGCGGGCAGGACAACTGGCACAGGGACCTTAAGAAGGACTCTGGGTCTAGAAAGAACCTCAGAAAGTCACCTTGACCCTTCCATGGTCTCCGGGCAGGGCTAGACTACCTCCTTTCATTTCCTACTCTCGTGCCGAGTCCACTCCAGCCGTGGAATCTGCATGGCTGGAGAGAGAAACCCCAGGACCTCCTTGAAAGCTGGGCTTTCAAGTTTGAGCTCTCTGTTGATTCCAAGTCCTTAGTGATGCCTGGCTCTGACCTTCCCTGCTAATTCCCTCTGTTGGGATGTCCAGGAGTCCCCTGCTGTTCTGGTCCTGGCAGCTTTTGGAAGCCTGGAGCAGGCAGTCTAAAAAGGGAAGAGACGGAGGGCCCAGCAGGACCCCAAGACGTGGGGCAGTGGATGGGGTCTCGGCAGCAGCAACTCACTTAGCTGGACGGTGGTGTCGATACTGGTTTGCTCTTCCACAAGGGTCCCCGAACGCTGATCTCCATGTTGTTTCCCTTTCCTCAGGATTGCACAGGACCCTTCTCCTCCTCGGCCCCTCCCCCTCTAATGCTGCCTCTCCGGAGGCCAGATTCTGCTTAAGCCGCCTCATGCGTCCGTCTTCTTCATGTGCAGCACCCCGCCCTGCCCTGGCCTTACTCTCTGGTGCATCCTTCTGCCCTGGCTGTCCCTTCACATGTCCCCTGCTGGAGAGACGGCTGCCAGAGGCCCCTCTTCAGGGACCCTCCAGGTCCCCGCAGGAGGGAGGACCGGGGCAGCCACTTCCGAATCCCTTTCTAGATCCATCCAGCATCTAGAAGTGTCTAGGTTGAGTCTTCATGCCACCGCCGCACCATTCTTGTCTTCCGACCGGGGAGGTGGCTAGGAAGAAGTGGAGGAATGGGGGAGACTCCCTCCCGGGTGAGGGGGGCCCCTTAGGCTCCCCTGGATGAGGGTCGGGCGAGGCTCTCTGTACACGGAACCAGTGAGGACGGAAGGAGACGGAGACCCGTCTGGAAAGGTGGCTCAGTTCCCTAAATCTGCTTTGTAAGAACAGGGTGCCCCCGGTGTCCCTCTCCCCAAAGGGTAAAGACAAGGACCGATGGCTTGGGCAGCAGTAAGTACATTTAGATGTAAAAGGAAGCATTTCCCAGGATACGGTATTACCAGGCCAAGGGGAAGGACAGAAGGAGGGGAGGGCTCACCCTGCCTGGGGAGCGGGAACAGAGGCTGGGTGGCCTGGGCGGTGTTCCGCACGACGTTCAGAGCTCCTGGGGGCCATGGGATTTCCAGCTCTCTCCAAGACCTCCCTTGGCTCTTTCTCAGCCCCCAGCAGAGAGCAGCACTGAGTCTGTCCCCTCCCTCCGGAGGGAAAGAAACTTTGCAATTTCTTCTGCCTTCCTTGGTGGCCTCCTTCTGCCGAGGGGATCCTGGGGACCTGAGCCCGGGAGGGGCTGCCCTGGGCTGTGGTTGTGGCTGGACAGCGGAAGAGCTGAAGAGCTCGGTGGGTGACGTTGTGAGGTTGGCTCTACGCCAGCGGGCCCTTCAGGACCCCGGGGTCAAGAGAGGATCTTGGAGGAGGAGTCGTTGGGACAAGGGAAGAGTCAGGGTTCTTGCTCTGATTCTGATGAAAACACCCGTGCTGTCGGCCAGCTGTGTGGCCGTAGGGCCGTAGGGACGTTACTTGTCTTTTCCTGGCCTTGGCTTCCTCTTTGGTGAAACCAGGGATTTCACTGAGGTGACCCGAGGGCCTCCGAGCATGCGTGCTGTGTGACCCTCCGGGGGCAAGAGGAAAGCGTGGTCTTCACTGCAAACACACCAGGGTTCGGCCTTGGGCTCACCCTTCCTAAAGGTCGTCCTGAGCCAGTCGACTAAACTTCTGAGTCTGGTTTACACCCCATTCACACATGAGCAGTGACATTACCGACCTCCCAGGAGGACAGGGTGACGTGCTGCGGGCAAGGCCTAGCTCATTGCAAGGAGGGGGCAACCCCCACGGGGTCCGGGGGGCGCGTCTGCAGAGGCTTCCTGGAGCAAGGGGCGACTCAGCTGAGGCCTGGAAGAAGGGTAGTGGGGTGGGGGACACAGCTTCCCAGAGGAGGCCCCACTGTTTGCCAAGAGCTGTTGGAAGGAGGAGGCATGGCCCATCCAAGACCCGAGAGGAGCTTGGTGTGACTGGACAGAGGGCACTGGCAGGGCGGAGACAGGCCAGAGGATGCTGCTGCTGGGGAGGTCAGCAGGGACGGGTTATGCCAGACTCTGTCCCAGCTGTAATTCTGGGGTTTCAGCGCGGGGTCCCCCTTTTCCAACTTCTCCCATTCTCCCAAACTCAGCCTTCTTGCCCTTTGTCCTTTGGGCAGGAGAAGCGCTGGGCTCACCAGGGGGACTTGGTCAGTCCAGGGAGAAGCTCAAGTCCAGAGTTGTCCGACCCTGGACTGTGGAAGAGGGATCGACCTCCCTTAGAAGACTCTAGATTTCGGGCATGGAGCTCCCCTGCTGAGCGTTGCGCTCCCCCTGCTGGCCTCAGTTTCCCCATCTGGCCCATCACTAGACAGCATCGGGGGTGTGCGCTGGAGGAGGGCTGAGGGCAGCTGTGGAAACGGCAGCTCTTCACCCAGAGTGCAGGCTGATGGGGATACTGGTCGGTGCCCCCACTGTTACAAAGTCAGAACCCCCCTTGGCTGGGAAGCTGGGAGGAGGGACTTCCAGGGATGAAGCATGTCACACAGCGGGAGGGGACCTCGGGAGGAAAAGATCATGTGGAATAGGGATCCTGTGGGTTCTTTCAAGAAATACTTAGCAAAGCTGTAGTCTAGTCCTGCGGAGGACACAACGATGAACAAAATACGGGTCACGGATCAGTTCAGAAAAAAGTCTCCTGTTTGGGAAGGCGGGCATGGTCCCTCCTGCGAGGACTGGGGCGTGACCCCTCTGGAATGGCTCCCCAGGGTGCCTCCACTTGGGGGAGTTTCTCTTCTGCCTCCCCGGCCCTCCCTTCTCCAACGCTGCACCACCACCCCCGGGGCCCAGCGGCCCTCCTCACAGCTGCGAAACTTCTAAGACCACAGACTTAGAACGTGTGTGGAGGCGGGGGCCCTTGGCTGGGGTCTGGTCAGCACCCCGCCCCCCCGTCCTCTCTCAGGGGGGCCCCCGCTGATCCCTGGGACCCAAGGAGCAGGTCTCATCAGCCTGGCCCCTGACTAGTTTCTCAGACCCTGTGGGCAGATCTGGGGACAGCTCAGGGGCTCCCTGGCCTCCCCACGCACACCCTTGTCCCCTGGGGCCTGGCCATCCTGGGCTGTGAGAAGCTGGCCAGCTGCCTGGAGCCACCAAGGCTGGGGACAAGCGGGGAGTCCCCGAGGATCGTGGCTCTTCCGTCTCCCTCGGCGCACACCTTCCTACCTCGCGGCGGGCTGCGGGTTTCGGACGGAGCCTCATCTTGGGGACCACAAGAGGGGGGCGAGGAGAGTGGGTTGGAAGCCTCCTCCCATTCTGGTGTCCACAAGTCACCGTCAGCCTAGAAGAGGAGGAAGGCGGGGCTGGCCTTGAGCGTTGCCAAGCCCACGGCGTGCGGAGAGCGAAGGGCCGCGGGGCTGAGAGACGAAAGTTCAGGCTTAAGCGTTCACCGCCAGCGAGATACTTGGCCCCTCGGAGCCCGGTTTCCTCTAACTGAGCAGACTCGCTCCTTCGCGGCAGAGCTGGGCCATGGTCATACCCTGTAAGGGCCTGACAGACTCCACGCGCTTCATCTCGCCCGACCCCGACCGCACGGTGGAAGGCGCTGCTGCCTCCTCAGGGGAGGAGACGGAGAGACTGGCCGAAGCTCCCGTGGCTCGTGAGCGACCCAGAGTGGGATGGCCACTCGTGGGAGAGACGACAGACGGGGACCTCGGCTGTGCCCCGGACAGGCCAAGATAACAGACGGGCTTCAGCGGTTAGGCTAACCCGGTTGGGAGGAGAGCGGTTCTCTTCGTGTCACCGTGCGCAGAGACATTCAGAGGCCCCGTGAGAAAAGGCAGGGCCATGAGTGACACCTGCTAGGCGCAAGGGGCGGGGGCCGCGGTGGCCCGCAGGCTGCGTGGTGACTTCCCCGGCCTGTCAGATCGGGGTCTCCAAGGATCTCTGGTCTGCGTCCTTCCTCTCTGCTAACCGGGAGGTGAAATCCGGGTCTGGGCAGCCGGAGAGATGACTAAGGAGTGGTCCCGCCTTCCCTGCGCTCCTGGTGGGTCTCGAAGCCGGAGGGGCTTTACTGAGGACACAGCAGAGGGACAGCAGCCCCTGGCCGGGGAGCCACAGGTGCCCCTTGTGGTCACCAGCAGCCCCAGTGCAGGCCGCGGTCAAGGGCATACAGTGGCGCTCTACCCCCGGAAGGGGGTGCCCAGGGACAAGTGCCCGAGGCACAGGCTGTGACCTTGGGGGCAGAATGGGGGGATTGGGGGGCTTGAAGCTGTCAGGAAGTTACCCCGAAGCTGGGGAACCCCCTCAAGGATTTCAGGCCGAACTGCAGGATGCAGCCAGTTGTATGAGGCCCTGGGGCAGCTGAGGGGCGCGGGGGGCGGTGCGGGGAAGGGGAGCCTTGGGGTGGGGGTGGGGGTGGGGGAAGGGACACCAGGTCACTGCGGCATCTGGAGGAGGCGAAGGAGCCTGGACTAAGGCAGCCTTGAGGGAGACCGAGAGACACCCACAAAGGCAGAATGGGGGAGACCCAGCGCCCACCCGGAGGCGGGGCGGGAGGGAAGCCAGGGGCGACTCTGTGAAGGGGGGACACGCAGAGGAGGCTCCTGCCGGAGGCCGAGGCCAGGAACCTGAGCACATTGATGCTGGCATGCTCCAGACAGAGGGCAGAGGTGAGGAGGGAGGGCTGGAGCGGCAGGGGAAGGGAGACGGGTGGCGAGAGTGTCCCGACGGGCCCAGGGGCCGCAGGCTGCTGGGGCCGCGGCCGAGGGACGCCCAGAGCTGTGAAGACGGGGAGGTCCACTGTGCCCTTGGAGAGGCTCCCCGCGGTGCTCACTGCCCCCACGTGGCCGGGACCACGTGCAGTGGCTTCTGTGTGCCCTGTAGTCTGCGGGGACTCATGCTCTGAGGGGCTGATACTTGTTTTCACGGCTATTAAATATTTGATGGAAACATTTGATATTGCTGACATGGGGCCTGTTTTTTCCTTTCGACCGGCAATTTGTTTCTTTTTTAGAGACAGAGTCGGGGGAGGGGTGTGGGGGAAACTCAAGCAGACGCCCCACTGAGCGGGGACAGCGCGGCTCAGTGTCAGGACCCTGACTGGAGCCGAGACCGAGTTGGACACGCAGCCCACTGAACCACCCAGGAGCCCCTGAGCAGCAATTTGGTTCAACCTTTTGGTTCAACCTAGTAGTTACAGGGAGTGGGCTGGGGAGGGGACAGGAGAGGGACAGGGGGAAGAGGCAAGGGCCCAGGGCTGGGAAGCCCTGCCCCTTGGTGGCAGGGAAGTCATCTCCGTGCAGCGCTGAGGGGCGGCTCCGGAGACCCCTCTTCTCCTCCCCTCCCCTCCGACCATCTGCATCCAGGACACCCCTCCGCCCCTCTGCGGGTTGCGCAGCATGGGTTCTATCCAGAAGACTGCTTTAACCCCTCAGCGGGGATGACTCCCTCCGCCAGGATCTTGGGGGAACAGCGGGGTACAGATTGCCGTGGGGAGACTCTCAGGAGCCCGGCCACATGAGGGCTGGCTGGACTCGGGGCAGGCCGCCGCAGAAAGCAGGCGTCTGGAGCAGACGTCTTGGTCCTCACCCTGTTTCTGCGCCACCCGCCCAGACCCTGGAAGGTGTCCCCCAGCGTCCTTGGGAGCCTCTCCAGCAGCTCCTGTCTTACAGATAACGACAGATAATAACAGAGGACGTTGTTCACATTAATGCTGCTGCTTCCAGCTGTATCTTAGCACAAACTGACTTTTTTTGGCTCATCGGTTGAGGCGAGGCGGGGCAGGGTGACATCTGGGGGCGCTTGTTCTTCTGAGGTGAGGACCCCGAAGGGGCCAGGCCAGGAGGCTTTGGGGATGGCCGGAGCTGGGGCTGCATCCTTTGTCCTCAGCTGAACTCTGCACAGAGCTGGGCTCCTCACCCACAATCAGGATGCTCAGTCTTGAGTGGGAGCCGGCCCGTGGGTGGGAGGTGATGACTCGGGGAAGGCGTGTGCTCTGGGGGGTGGTGAGGGCTGGGGAGGCAGGTCCAAGAGTCAGTGCCCACCTGCGGCACGTGCCAGGAAGTCATCCCTGCTCTGGCTGGGGAGAGAGGGGATCCCCGAGATCCCACGCCCCGAGCCATTCTCTGCAAGATTATGGTTTCCTTCTTGTAGGGGAACAGGAGACACCGCCTGGGGATCAGGGCAAGGGAAGGGGCAATACTCGTGATCGGCCCACCCGGACACGCAGGGGCGCTGCCTGGACAGAGGAGAACATCTGACACGGCCCATCTCTGTGTCCCTCCCTCTCTTGACCGGAAAACACACAGAAGGGTCAGCAGGGCCAGACAGGGGTCACAGGCTCCCAGGAAATGCTTTGAAGGCTTTTATCCTTTCTTTTGATCAGGCTATGAGAACTTTCCAAACGTTGACACAAGGGAAGAAAAGCCTATTCTTCCCTGGGCCAGGGCCTTGGTGTCAGGCCGAGGCCAGAGGACCGGAGGGAAGGGGAAGGGGCCGGAGGGGTGGCCGACAGAGGCCACAGTGACTCAGCTGGAAAAGCAGGCCCCCGGACACACACCCTCTGCCCCCCTTTCGGCACGATTTGTGTGCGTCTGGCTCCGTCGCTATTTGTGGATTTTCTCGGGGGCCGGACGGGAGGGAGATTAATGAATGAGGGCGTCTCGTCTGAAAAGAACCCCGAACCCAACTCCGGTCTTCTTCCAGCCTCGAGGGCTTACATAACCCGGGGCACTTTTCTTGCTGGCCTCCCTCTCCGACCCGGGCCCCTTGCGCTCCCCACCCCCCCTCCTTAACACCCGGAAGCCCAGAAATGCTTCTTTTCAGGCCCCAGAGCAGCCGATCTCCATCTCCGTGGAAGCCTCCAGGGTCACTAACCAAGTTGGAATTAGTGTCTGAAGAGGAGATGATATGTTTGGGGACAGGAGGCTGAGTGGCCGTTTCCTCTCCCCGCCAAGTCAGGGAGAGGCCCGGACATGGGGTCTTAAAAGTTGGAAGGGACCTTGATGATCCTCAAACACAGGCCCCCCCAAACCCACCCCGCAACTGGCCCTGAAAGGCAGAGACGAGGGGAAGCTACCAGAGAGGAGACGCGTTGATGAGCGGAATCGGTCACCCCGCGACGGCCTTGTGATCTGTTTCGTTTTTATTTTTTTATTTTTTAAAAGATTTTATTTATTTATTTGACACAGAGAGATCACAAGTAGACAGAGAGGCGGGGGTGGGGGAAGCAGGCTCCCCGCTGAGCAGAGAGCCCGGTGCGGGGCTCGATCCCAGGACCCTGAGATCATGACCTGAGCCGAAGGCAGCGGCTTAACCCACTGAGCCACCCAGGCGCCCCACTGTAAAGTTTTCATTCAATTCTATCACATGTTGTTTGTTTCACATGAAAATAAGATCTTCCCTCAACGTCTCTGAGGAGAATTGATATCGTGGCAAAAATACATTACCCTTAATCAGGTGACTTCGGGTCCCTCCTGGCACACTGCTTTGAGAATGGGACGAATACAACCCCCTTATGCCACAATTAAGGAAATAGTGACCTGAGGGGCTGGCTGAGACATTGCCCCAGGTCCCCGAGAGTCGGTGGCAGAGCCGAGACTCCTACCTAAGGCTCCTGCTTCCCCGTCCAGCCCCCGTCCGAGCAGGTAACAGGTAACCGGTAACCTCTTAGTTCCTGGCAGGGTCTTGAAACATCCCTGAGGCCGAATCCCACACACGATCTCCAGAATTCCCGAATGCTGCGCTCAGGCGTACCTGGCCTTGGGTTCAGGGCTGATGGGGCTCCGAAGCCCCCGCTCTGTGCACAGGCCTTCCCTGACACACAGCACGACGAGTTCGGCAGTTACTGGCCCGGAGGCACCTGGTATGCCACGACTGCCTGTTTCTGTCCATCCCGTCATTCACGCAGGCCCCCCAAGGGGTTGGTTCAGGACCTCCTCCAAGCCTCAGCCCAGTGGACTGGTTCGCGGCGAGCGTGGGAAGCCCTCCGGTCCTGGAGGAAAGCACCGCTCCTTTCCGATCCCATTCCCAAACCCCTAAATCAAAGGGCTCTTTTCTGGAGGGAAGAAGGGGGAGAACAGGAGGCTGGCGGGGGTTGGGGGGCTTACAGTGTTGCCACCAATGCCGACCCTTGGGCCTGGGAGTACAGACGGCGCTCAGGAGGGCCGAGTGGGTGAGGCCGTTCGGAGGTCAGAGCGGGACGAGCGGGACAGCAGGCTCTGCCTGCATATCACCACCTTCAGAGAGCAGGATCCAGGAGCCTGGACACTCCGTTCAGACGTGTGGGGAGAGAGTGGGCCCAAGGCAGGTGACAAGGACGGAGGGGGACACTCACGTTAGTAGCGGCCAGCGCCAAGTACGAGGGCAGCGGGCAGCGCAGGTGGAGGAGAGTTGGGAAGACAGTTGGGAGCAGAGTCCCAGAAGGAAATGGGGACCGTAGGGACGTGCCACGCAACCCTGGGAAAGGGGACACGGGGATGGAGCAGTCACACAACAAAAGCATCCCCGCCAGTCATGAGATGCTCTCCGGGCGTCACTGCTGCTGCCATGTCCAGCCAGGCTGGCCCCGGCTCACCTCCCAGCAGGTCGAGGAGTCACCTTCTCTGGCGGCTGAGCCTGGAATTGGCTCAGGGAAGGCAAAGTCACTGTAGTATTAGCCTGAAGCTCCGGGACAGAGGACCCTGGAGTCTGACCAAAAGGTGCTCATCTGGGCTCTGTGGCCAGCAGGTTGTGTCGTGTGGGCTCCCTCGCCCCAGGCTCCTCAGGAACTGTGAAGGCAGAAACTCTTATGGACTCATAAGTGCTGGGGGAGGGGAGTCCGGCCCCTCGGGCTCCTCCCATTTCCCTGAGTCCTTAGGAAGGGGAAGCACTCTGCAGCCAAAGAGGAGAAATCACTGGCCAGAGCCCATGGGGGGAGTCAAGCTCCCGCCCCTCACCCCTGCAGGAGCCAGTGGCGCCCCTCCCACACTGTGACCAGGCTGGCCGCAAAGCAGAGGTGTTGGGGGGCGGGAGCGCACCACCATGTTGTCCCAATTTGTACTATCAAGGGTCTTTCTTGGGCTCCTAACACTTCAGCCAAAACGAAAGGCTCCTGGTCCCTGGCTGGCTCTGGATTTTCTCAGTGTTACAGCTGCTGCTCCTACTGCTCCCTTTCCTGCCCTGGAAGCGCCTTCTCTCTGACCCCCAGGCCCTAGGCTCCCCCTGTCTCAGTCTTGCCCGACCTTCAGGCCCCGTCTCAACGCCACTTCTCTCTGTAAAGTCTTTCTTGAGAGAGACAGCCAGGTCCGGAGGGAAACCTCAGCCTCTGATTGTTCGTTACTGCACTTGTTTCCTGCTCTAAATGGGGATAATACCACTCTCACGGGGTCACTCCCTTGAGCTAAATGTCACCTTCCCCTTTGCAGATTCCCCGAGGACCTCCTGGATGCTTGGTCTAGGGTGCTTACTGCTTCCTGCCTGTGTTAGGGTTGGCTCCTTTACTGGCTTGGGACAGGCCAGAATCTACATCTAATTCATCTCCCCAACTCCAGGGTCTTGTTTCGAATCTGGCACCCAGGAGATGCTAGAGAAGGTCGTGTACATGCGTGATCCCATGGCGGGGTCTGCCTGCGTCCTCCTACAGCGGCAGCAGCACCGCGGACCAGGACAGCTCTGCTGGTTTGTGCATCGCTCAGTGATGATAACTGGTTTTGGGGGTTTCCACATTCAGGAAAAGGGAAAAAACGTGGGAAAAACCGAGAGAAGAGAGAAACAAGAAGGAAGGACAAGAGGGCTTCAGAGGAGAGGCTCTGGACCAGCGCAAAGTGCTGTCTGTGCAGGACGAGAGCTCCCACGCCGGCGGAGGGGGGCAGTCTGTTCCCAGTTCGCTCCCTTCTGCTCATTCGTTCACTCCCGAGATACTTCTGGAGCACCTACTACGTGTCATGGGCCATGAAAATGCTTTATGTCTGAATCCTCAGTTCAATAAGCATATTTATAGTAGAAAAGAGGTAGTGTGCTGGATGGATGTCCCATAAAACACACAGATGGTGACGTGTGTGTGTGCGTGTGTGTGTGCGTGTGTGTGTAGACTCAGAAAAGGGAGGTGTTACTTAAGGCTGTGGGGATCCCAGGCTTCATGGCAGAAGGGGTCATTTGAGCCGGGCTCTGAAGGCCATGTCGGGTACGTAGGGACAAGGACAGAGGGGAGGCCCGGGAGGGAGAGGAGCGTGAACACCTGCGTGCGTAGGGCACGGAGCAGCTGCTTTGCCCAAAGCTCACCACAGGAGAGAAGAGGTGGGGAATGAGGCTGGAAGCAGATCCGGAGGGCCCTCTAGGCCTGGCCCTTGACCGACGGTGCAGGGACACTAGCATGTTCTGGGCCAGGGAAGGCCACGGACGGCTGGAAGGCGGAGGACCTGAGCGCGGGGCCAGCCTTCACTGGGGTCACACCCCCCTCCCGGGCTCGGCGTCCTCAGTCAGGAAACAAGGAGGCTCCTCTGAGCACCTCGTAGGCACTGAAGCCGGAGAACCCGTGGGGTCGTGACATGAGACGCGGCGGCCGCAGAGTCGCAGGGACTTGAGGAGGGAAAGATAAGGCAGCAGAGGCGTGGAGGCCGGTGCGGTGATTCCAGTGAAACGGGCCAGGAGAGGAAGAGGCGCGAGGGGCAGATCCCCAGCCCCCAGCTCAGACACACGCTGACAGTTGACACGAGGAAGGAGAGTCTGGTGGCCCCGAGTCTGAGCACCGGAACCCCCAGGCCGACGGCACCATTAACCCTTTAGGAGACCAGAGGGGCAGTAGGAGGATCTGTTCACATGCGGGAATGAAGGCAGTGAAATCAGTCCCCAGGGCTCCTTTCAGGAGAGCTGCTGCAGAGAAAACAGATTCAGGGTCGCTTCCTGCTCCTCCAGCCCGACTGGCGCTTCCTCCATGGCCCCGGGGTGTGTGTGTGTGGGGGGGGGGTCGGAGCATCCCTTCCAGCCACTGACACTGGCTTGGTCCACCCCAATGCCCACAGCCATTTTCGAGCTCATTCTCACTCTCCATCCTTTGCTGACCCAGAGGAGAACCTGGACTGATGCCTTTTGAAGGGAATGTTTGTGACTGGCTTAGCGGGACCGCGGGGAGCCTGTGTCCCTCCCGCTGTGCCGTGGCTCCCCCTGGAGGTCTCCAGAAGCTCTGCGTCCCCATCTCCCGTGCCTCACACCCTGTCTCTAGTAACAAATGTCCCCGACCCTGGGAAAACAGGTGGAAGTCCCAGCCCGGGGGGTTAGGTGAGAACTCAGTGGTGACACGCGATGGGGAATGCACCACTGGAAAGCACTCCGGTGTTCTGAAGTGGGAACGTGAGTAAGAGCGGGCTTCCTAAACGCTCGCGGCGGGAGGCCAGGGAGACGGAGCACAGCCACTCTTTCTTGGATGGTCAGGAATGGCTTCGAAGCGGGCCACCGACACTTGAGTTCGGAAGGATAAGCAGGAGGTCGGCAGGGAGGCAGGGAGCAGTGTGAGAGCAGGTCCAAAGAGGACGATGCAGCAGGTCCTCGGCAGAGCTGGGCTCCAGAGGCCTGGCGAAGAGCGGCGGGAGCAAAGCCAACGGGAAGCCAGAGACCAGACCAAAGGCTTTTGCACGTTATCCTAAAGGCAGTTGGGAGCTGTGGACCAAGTGAATCACGAGAGACCCCTCGTGGGGTAAGGCTCTGATGAACGCGCTCGTTCTGGAGCATAAGCGACTCATGCGCTCTCAGGTGCCGCCGGGTCAGGCACAAAGCAGGAGGCGGGAGCCCTGTGTTCCGAGGACGCATGCCGGACACCACTGTGGGTGCGCCTGGCCTTTGTGTTACAAAAAAAAAAAAAAATCCTTAGTACAGATCTTGGAGCACGAAGGGGACGTCTCTCCGTTTCTGTCTTTTCACCCGCTGGGGGCCGGCTTTGTCACCTGAAGTCTTCAGACACTGTCCCTGGCCTGCGGCTGGGTCGGTTTTGGGGGAAATGGCGCCCTCTAGAGGAAGGCGCGGGTGTGCTGGGGGCACTGGAGGCCTGTTCCAGAGCTGGGTCCTGCTCCCTTCCCCAGAGTGGGAGCCAGGGCCGGGCCAGTGCAGGAGGCGGGGTGGGGGGGGGGGGGGGGGGGGGGGGGCAGATTGGCGGATTGTTTACCCGCTTCCTACTCCGGCCCCCTCGCAGAACAAAGCGGCCTGGCTGTGGGAGGTGGCCCAACAGCTGGGAGCAGCTGGAGGAGGCCAGGAGAAGGCTGGCAGCAGCAGGCACGCAGCTGGAGGTGGCAATCACAGCAGCCCTCGCCAGCAGCCCAGATCTCCAGCGCCATGAATCTGAAAGCTCCAGGCCCTGTCCTCTGCGGCTCAGCTGTGATCCTCTCTCTACGGGGCACCACGGAGGCACTTCCCGAGACCCTGGGACCCATGGTGGTGCACCTGGGGGGTCCCAGAAACAGTTGCTGTAATTAAAATGTTCCGGGGCGCCTGGCTGGCTCCATCCCGGGAGCGTGCAACCCTTGATCTCAGGGTTGTGAATTCAGGCCCACGTTGGGTGTGGAGCCTACTTAAAAAAAAAAAATAAAAAAAGGTTTGGGCCAAGAGACAGAAGACCGGTTCTGGTTCCACCTCTACCACTAATCTGCTTGGGACAAATCTCAGAGCCGATTCTAACGATTTGTACTTAGTTCATGGTGTGAGGGTCAAATTACATGTTTTAAGAACTGTGACGTGATATAGAACCCCAGACTACTGTTTTGGGGATGAGAAGCAAGCCTTCCCTTGGGCCCCAAGAACCTCCATTCCTCAAGACAGGTGGAATCTTTCCTCAGCACCAACAGAGCTGGGACTCTGGGGCAGATGCCCTGAAGGTCACCGTGGGAAGGGCGGAGACCGCAGATGCAGAGTGGGTGAGCATCCGGTCCTCCAAGAGTGTGGGTGAGGGGTACAGACCGTCCTTCACCTCCGTCTGTCTACGGAATTATGGCAAAGTGCTTGCCCATCCTGCCCGTGAACCCCTCCAGGGACAGAGCACTGCCTACTTCTAGAGAAGCTCTGCATGTCCTGATTGTTGCGTTGTTCTTTGTCATATCAGTCTGGGATCTTTCCTCCTGTGGTGTAAGCTCATTGGTGGTTTCTCTTAGCTCTCAAAGACCAAGTCCAAACCCTTGTTCATGGGACAGCACTTCAAACCAAATACTTGCACACAGCCACTCGTACCCCTCAGATCGCCTCTTCTCCCAGCTAACTTCCCCGTTTCCTTTAGCCGTTTCTTGCATGATCTGGTTTTGATTGTCCTTGGAGACGCAAAACAGCTGGTACAGGATAAGCAGATCTGAGCACGATCAACAGCCTCCTTATTCTGCATAAATGAATTCGCCTGAAGTAGCTTGAAATAGCATTGCCTTTTTGGCAACCAAAATGCATCACATCTTTCCAATCCAGAATTGCTCAGGTAAGTTTTAGACCCCAGTACATACACATACACATAGACATACACATACGCAGTAATTATCTTTTTTGTTAAAGCTCCTCTGGCTCCGTTTGGATCCTGATCCTGCCCAGACCTTGCATTTCTGATCCAGCCCTGCTCTGGGTCACCCACGTGATGGACGGCCTTGTGTTCTGGGGTTTCGAATAAAGTAATGTTGCAGACACTGAATGGGGTAAGGCCAGAGATAAAGCTCTCTGGTACGTCACTAGAAAATAGAAAATGATCCACTCACTAGTACCACTGATTTTTGTATGTTTCAGGCCCCAGGATCAGAGTAGCTGTTCTTTTTTCTCGGTCTTAGCCCCAAGGACATAAGAGATCTTGTCAAAAACCTTGCATGGAGACACTTTCTCTATTGCTTTCTCTGACTTGTCCATGTAGTAACCTTGTCCAGGAAGGCAGTTAGGTTCCCTGATGGGACTTGTTCTGGGTAACACCCCTTGCTGGGTCCTACAGCCTTCCCCCAACCTGCCCAAATACTTGCAATTTTTTTTTTTAAAGGTTTATTTATTTGCAAGAGAGAGAGAGAGGGAGAAAGAGATTGTCAAGCGACTCCCTGCTGAATGTGGAGGCCAGCCTCTCGACCCTGAGATCAAGACCTGATCCGAAATCAGGAGTCGGGCACTTAGCTTACTGAGCCAGCCAGGCACCCCCAAGTACTTGCAGTCTTAATGCTCTGTTCTAGAAACTTGCCGAGGGTCAACATCTTACCTGTTTGTCTGCAGTTTATGAAATGTATCTTGTTTTTCTTTTTGGATATTAAAATTAGGTTCACTCATCCACAACATTCCAGCACTTTCTCTGTCCGTTAATAGTTCCTCCAATCTCTCTGAGGTTTCACATCTTTTCCAGTTTGTGGATCAGATGCGAAGGCAGACTAATAGGTAAACTTTAAAATGGTATAGAGCGTGGAGCGTCTGGGTGGCTCAGTGGGTTAAGCCTCTGCCTTCGGCTCAGGTCATGGTTCCAGGGTCCTGGGATTGAGCCCCACGTCGGGCTCTCTGCTTGGCGGGGAGCCTGCTTCCTCCTCTCTCTCTGCCTGCCTCTCTGCCTACTTGTGATCTCTGTCTGTCAAATAAATAAATAAAACCTTTTAAAAAATGGTACAGAGATGCAGGTGCTGTGCATTTTTTTTTTTAATATTACTACTACTACTGAGTTTTGAATGGGGCTTTCCTTGGGTTCTAAATACCAATTGTTCCCCTTTGCTCCCAAGTAGCTAAGGGTATTGGGAAGTGGACGACATCCAGGTCTGGCCGAGTGGTCTCACTCCAACAAAAGTTCCAGGTGGGTAGAGGCTGGCCGAACAGGCTCCTGGTTACCTCTGAGCATTCCGGGACTCTTGTCCGTTGCCAGTCGCCAGTCTAGGGTCTACTTGGATCGGTGTTTGAATGCACCCAGATAGTTTCGTGTTCCAGGTGTCAGGTCGGTCGTGGGGAAGACGGGGTAAGGGAGCAGTGTGAGGGATAAAATGCAATGGTTCAGATTTTTTTGGAACAGAGAATGTGATGAACCTCTTTGTTCTCCAAGGACCGAATGCCCCTGAGGTCACCCTCCTCCTTCCCAGAAGGTCTGGCCTCCAGAGCCAGAATCCCAGGGTTCCAGTGATTGAAATCCTTTCTCTGCTGGAAAAGCTCAAGTCCTTGGGCCGGGGTGCCGGCCCCTTGTAGGAAGCGAGCGGTCTCCTATCTCCGAGCCTCTCCCCTTTCTTCTCTCAGGACAAACAGCAATCCTGAATCGGAGCGCGTGCTAACTGATACACGCGAACTTTCCTACTTTACCCCGTCAAGGCGACTTTCCCGGTGACCCGGCAGTCCCCGAGTCCCCGGGGAAACGTCGCTGCACCCGCACCGTCAGGAGGCCTCGCTGTGGGGTTCTCCACCGTGGCTCAGTTGTTTTTGCTCGGGTCCCATCTGTGCTCTTCCCAGAGCCACCGACCCAGACCGAGCCCCCGCCGTGATGCGAATAGATGATAGTGATGGTGACGGTAGAGGGTTAGGAGTAATCACCGTAAGACATGGTGAAATGGACTGGGTGCTCAGAGGACATCTCCAGGGGTAGAAGGAAGGGCGGTTTCTGCTGTTTCCTGAGCCAGATGAGTATCTTGGTGTCACCAATGAGTACGGACTCGGGGCTGGGAGAAAAGTGAGTAAATGAAGGGTTTGTGTGTTTTAAGGGGGGTTGGCCTGGAACGACTTCAACAGGATAGTCTTTCTTGCTCTGCCATTCATGAGGGAGGGGAGGGACCCTATTTCAGGAGGAGAGGGCATCACAGAGCTGGCCTTACGGGGACTAGAGACCGGTAGAGCCCTCTCTTCTTGGCCCACCTTCAAGGCACTGTGAGCTGATTACGACCCAGTCTTTTCTGCGTCTCCCAAGAGTCGCAAGGATCAGACTGCGGTGCGAGCACTGGCTCACTGAACGAGTCTCGCTCACTGGGCTGCGGGTCCTCGGGGAGCAACGACGAGGCCATTCTTGTCGACCCCCCAGGGTCTTGCGCGGCGCTGGGCATTCAGCAGGCGCTCATAAATCTTGGCTACTGGTAAGGACCAGTCAGTGGCACCAAACGCACGTGACTTCCTCCTTCGCGTTGGGGGGTGGCCAGGAGTCGGCTGGGTTTCTGCTGTAACCTGCGTTATGCTGTCTTGCTCCCTCCAGATGACATCAGTCACCAAGGTGTATTACAGTCAGACCACGCAGACGGAGAGCCGGCCCCTCGTGGGCCCGGCGGTCCGACGGCGCCGAGTCCTGACTAAGGACGGCCGCAGCAACGTGAGGATGGAGCACATCGCCGACAAGCGCTTCCTCTACCTCAAGGACCTGTGGACCACGTTCATCGACATGCAGTGGCGGTACAAGCTGCTGCTCTTCTCGGCGACCTTCGCGGGCACCTGGTTCCTCTTTGGCGTGGTGTGGTACCTGGTCGCCGTGGCCCATGGGGACCTGCTGGAGCTGGGCCCCCCGGCCAACCACACCCCCTGCGTGGTCCAGGTGCACACGCTCACCGGGGCCTTCCTCTTCTCCCTCGAATCGCAGACCACCATCGGCTACGGCTTCCGCTACATCAGCGAGGAGTGCCCGCTGGCCATCGTGCTCCTGATCGCGCAGCTGGTGCTCACCACCATCCTGGAGATCTTCATCACGGGTACCTTCCTGGCCAAGATCGCCCGGCCCAAGAAGCGGGCGGAGACCATCCGGTTCAGCCAGCACGCCGTGGTCGCTGCGCACGACGGGAAGCCCTGCCTCATGATCCGCGTCGCCAACATGCGCAAGAGCCTCCTCATCGGCTGCCAGGTGACAGGCAAACTGCTGCAGACCCACCAGACCAAAGAGGGTGAGAACATCCGGCTCAACCAGGTCAACGTGACGTTCCAGGTGGACACCGCCTCGGACAGCCCGTTCCTCATTCTGCCGCTGACGTTCTACCACGTGGTGGATGACAGCAGTCCCCTGAAGGACCTGCCCCTTCGCAGCGGCGAGGGCGACTTCGAGCTGGTGCTGATTCTCAGCGGGACGGTGGAGTCCACCAGCGCCACCTGCCAGGTGCGCACCTCCTACCTGCCGGAGGAGATCCTCTGGGGCTACGAGTTCACACCCGCCATCTCGCTGTCAGCCAGCGGCAAGTACATAGCGGACTTCAGCCTTTTCGACCAAGTAGTGAAAGTGGCCCCTCCCAGTGGCCTCCGTGACAGCACCACGCGCTACGGAGACCCAGAGAAGCTCAAGTTGGAGGAGTCGCTGCGGGAGCAAGCGGAGAAGGAGGGCAGCGCCCTTAGCGTGCGCATCAGCAACGTCTGATGGCGGCTTCCCACCTCCCCATCCCTCTGGTCTCTCCGCTGTTGGCATCCTGGGTGAGGGCTGCTACCCGAGCTCACCGGAGAGTCCCCGAAGCACCCATCCTCCACTCCCTCTGCTTTAACCTGGTGGCCTGCGGCTAGGCGAGGCCAACTGGAGTCCGAGCTGTCCTTCCATCGTCCCCTTCACCTCCCCCACTCCCGCCCGACGCACAACTCCCTGCCGACAGGCTGGGGGAAGGACAGGGAAGATTAGGCTGAAGTGGCTTGAGTGCCTCAGCCATGCTTGGAGACTCACATTAGGAGGGCCGTTCCAGGTGGATGGATAGACTCCCCCCACCTCCTGCCACCGCCACCGTCCAGTTTGGTGGCTTGAGGCTGGAACCCCCACCCACCTCTAATTTCCCACCCAGCTGGTTCCCTAAGGCAAGACTCTGATAGTCCTTTCGGGGTCTGTGCCTTAGAAAGATCGGAATCTGGAATTCATTTATCCTGGGTTCGCTACCAAGCCCTGTTGAGAGAAGTCAGGGTTTTTCATAGGGGGTTTATTTCTGCTGGTAAATTTGGACGATAATCTAGAGCCCTGGTCACCGGTTTTCCTCTTTCCATTCTCTCAAGTGGACCCTCTCTTCCAATACCCAGTTCTTTCACAGCCGCCTCTGCTCCCAGAGAACTGAGGCTGACCCAGGACACCTGAACCGGTCACACCACACCTGCACCCATCCCGGAATCTGAACTCTCGATGTGGAGGGACTAGTGCAGGACTCTTGTCCAAGACCTTGACCCTACTCTGCACACAGCCCTGGATTTGTTTCCCTGCGACCTGTGGATGGGTTGAGCCTTGCCAGTATGTTCCCAGGTCCCACAGAAAGGTCTGGAAATGATGTTCCAGATACTTACAGGGCCCAGATTCCCTAGGAAAGTGACATCAACCCCACCATGCAGGAGGAGTAAATTCTCAGGTTTCCAGACTGCTGTATGGAGCCTCTGGGAGTTAGGGCTTTATAGGGCTTGGAGCAGGGCAGAACTCTGTGGCCGGCAGACACCATCCCCCCATCACTCCTGCCTGTGGCCCTCTGACAATGTCAGCTAGCTTATTAGGCAACGCTGGGAGGGAAGGAGACCATGCCTCCTGATCAAATAACCAGGGTCTCCCTTAGCCATTCCCGAGACTTGGGCTAAAGTGGGCACCAGCCCCATCTCCACTCTCCTCTGCCACAAAGCTACCTTCAGGGGAGTTAAAGGGACACTTTAGGAGACCAAGCTGTTCCTTGTTCCCTGCTGGGGGCTGTGGGAGAGGCCAAGAAGGGAGAAGGGGCCCCAGAACTTTCTCTAAATCCCCAAAAGTTTCTCCCCAAATCCCAAGAGTGCCTCCTGGTCTCATTTAGGTACAAGAAACTGTGCCCCCTTGCCCCCATGGGGGCCGGGCATAGAGTCCCCTGAACGAGTCAAGTGGCAGCTTGTTCGGGAGGACCCGGGTCAGTTGTTACAAGCTACACGCTTCCCCAGAATGTGCACGTGCGTCTGCGTGCAGAGCTTTACAGAGAAACCTCACGGTTCTGAGGCTGGACCCATGGTCACCACAGGATCCGCGTAAGACCCTCTTACGTGCATCTTTCCTCGAACTTGACTAACCACGACTTGAAAACTGAAGATCCTGCATTCTTCACGGACCGCAAACCCCACCAACAGTCCCTGGCTCTCAAGAAAACCAGAACCAAAAAAACTTGAAAATCCGACACAGAAGAACAGAAGGCAAAGAGCCAGTTTCTAGGCTCTCAAGTTTATTCAACGTCAGACTTACCTTCTTCCCACGTGCAAAGGCCCAGAGTACTGGACTGTGGGTGTGTGTGCGCGCACACGCTTCTCACCCAACAGCAAGCTATCTTCCACTAGTCTCTTCCGCATACAGCCGCGCCCCTCCTGAGGGACACCCTCTCTCCCTCGTCCCCCGCTGTCCGCTCTAGGTCCCAGACGCTGCTCAGATTCTTGCGTAACAGAATGAGGACATCTTCTGACTTAACCTTTTTGCTTCTCCTCTGGGACCCCAGACTTTGCTCTAAGCTGCACTTTAAGTCACACTGTCCTTTTAACACAGCCTCGCTGACTCTCCCATACGCCTTCCCAGAAAACTGCGCCCCCCCACCCCCAACCAGCAGTTTACACTATGGCCTCTTCCTCGGAGCTGAAACCCTTCTTCGGGCTATGAGACAAGCTTGAGAAGCAGCCGGGTCTGGGGTCCCCTGGCCCCGCCAACCATAGACTTCGAATGGCAGGAGCCCTAAGCACCGATGTTAGCGGGGAGATGCCACGTGGACAAAACCACCAATGGGGGAGGGTACTCAGGGTGTGACGATGACACAGGGCGCTGCTGAGGGACCCAGTGAAATCGATGAATCCAGTCTCCCTTGGACCAGCTGCCGAGACTGGGTGGAGGCTCAGGAAGTAGGACGTGGTGCGAATGGAAGGCTGACCTAGGGAGAAAGAGACACAGAGATAATATATACGTGGAGAGATCTATGATGTATATAGATGTGTTTAGGACAAATATCCTGAATGTACGGAAAGGAGACGTTAGCGTGGGGGCAGACATCCTGCTCTGGTTTGGGGGTAGGACTCCCCCGATTTCCAGACTTTTGACCAGTGATCCTGGTTTCGAGATGGAAGTGAGACAGCCGAGGAGGCTTTCGGGTTTGATGATGGGAGAGGGAGGCAGGGAAGCCGCTCTTCGGAAGCGAGGAGATGCCCGCTGAGGCTTCTGAGAAGCCCCGCGGGCTGAGGTCCAGGAGGAGGGAGACAGGAAGGGGGTGGCTGCTGGGGCCACAGGCATCTGGAACCCACTTATGCTGTGTGCTGCACCCGGCTGTGTCCTGTCACTGTAGCACTTTTTTTGTTTTGTTTTGTTTTAAAATAAAAGCACCTTCTGTGTCCTTTTCTTGAAGTACGCTGTATGTGCCCTTCCTGCACAGGGCCGGGGGGCCACAGCAGCTTCAGCCTGCTACGGGAAGTCCCACCGGGAGCTGACCTCTTCGGTGCGTGGGGGGCACTGACGGGACGCCACGACCTCAGCCTCCAAACATCAGCACGGCAAGGGTGTGGGGCTCAGGACGGGCCCAAGGCTAAGGCCCAGCCCTCTGCGCGGCTGCAGGCTGCCCAGATGCTCTCTAGGCCAGCAGAGCCCCAGTCCTGGCACTGGGCATGGGGGTAAGGGGCCCTGTGGCAAACAGGAGAAGGGGGCTAGCGGCTGCCCCGGGGGGGGGGGGGGGGGCAGCTCCGTGAGAAGCTTCTGGAATCCTGACTCTGCTCCACCGCATTATCCACCACCCATCTCTGCCAGCTGGTGAGACCATCCGGGGGCTTCCCCATAAGGCCTGGGCAGAGAAAAGCCGCCAGCTGTAACACTGCTCTAAGCCGGGGACACGGCCCCCTCCCCAAGGCTGCTACCCTGGTCCATTCCCCTGCTGTTGAACCCAGTTTCTTTGCAGCAGGTGACGTGTCCCCCCTTGATGTGGATAAACAGCTCGGTCACGGCCAGCTCTCCTGAAGCACAACTGTCCAGGGGCGGCTTTTCCAGTCGCCGCATTAAAGACTAAACGAGGTCAAACTTACCTAGTCAAACAAGACCAGGAGCTTGTTTGGTTTCTTTTATTTAATTTTAGTCTTTTCAGAATAAGCTACTGAATAAAATGGACGAATCTCTGTGCTTTACTCCAGCTTCTTTTGGAAATCGAAGCCAACCTAGTGTTCGGGCCTGAACCCGCAGGCCTGTCTGCGGAAGCGGAGGGTGGAGGGAGGCTGCGCTGCGGGGACTGGACGGGGCCCGGCCCTGCCCCTTCCCCGCGGTCACCCCTCCCTCCCTCAGTACCGCAGCCCCTCATCCACCTTAGGATCCTGTAGCAAATACCCTTCACACTTGGGTTTTAAAGGATTAAAAAAAAGAAGAAGAAGAAGTTAAGACTCAGAAATCTGGACATTGGCTCAGCTCCGTCCAGGAAAGTTAAGTTGTTTGGGATGCTGGGCAACGCTCCTCTCAGCCAGCGAGTCAGCGCCCAAGTTCCCTTCCATGCTGCTGCGCAGAGACATTCCTTACGTATCCTTGAGGCTCTCCAGAACTATTCGCTTCACAGTGGGGCCTTGTGCCCCAACATTCGAAGAAAGGGATCTCTCTTATCTCTCTTCTACTCTGGTCCATCACTTCCCCGAAAAAGATCCGGTGGCCCGTATCCAGTCCTGAGTCCTCTCCGACAAGGGGTAACACATCCCAGAGTCTCTGACCCCTGCTCCCCAGAACTGGAAGGACAGAGGGAGGTGGAGGGAGAAAACGGGGTCTCTTTCCATCATCAGCAGAGACTTAACTACAACGTTTAGGAAACACTAGCTGAGGGCTGGGTCACAAGACATCTGAGATACAAGACATACCATACACACAGCCCCCTAAACTTCGAAGAAACTTGCAAACCTGTGAGGAAAACAAGATACAGTAACAAGTCGCACACACTAAGGGCCTGATAAGGGCCCGATACACCGACCTAGGAGACGCCTCTGGACAATACCTCCCAGGGACAGGCCCTAGGCCAGGCAAGGTATCGATCTACAAGGTCTGGTTAGAACACATGGGACCTAAGAGTCAAGAAAGATCGGCAGATGCGGAGTTCCTGCTCCGCGGGAGGTACCTCTTCACTGAGAAGGAAACAGGAGTGAGGACGCGCGTGGCACGGGCCTGGCACCTGCTGGTCTCCTGCGCGACGCCTCACGGCTCGCCGGCCCCAGCCTCGCTCGCTCTACCCGCGCCCGTCGCACAGTCTCACCCCCAAGCGCCTGCTGAAATCTGGCTGCGTCGCAGACCCACCTCCCGTGGCGCTTACCAGAGCGGCAGCTGTGCTTGTGGACTTGCTGGATGAATGTCTGTGTCGCTGGCTTGTTTAAGAGCCACGTGACTGGGACTCGTGTCAGCGCTCCGTCACCAGCAGAGCCTGACGCCTGCACGTACGTTGCTCAGCGGATGTCGCAGAAGCAAGGGAAGGGGGAGGAAAGGAACGTGTCTCGAGTTCACGCAGCCAGTACACAGGGGAGTGCGTACGTTTGTTAAATACCCGTAAAAGATTTAGGTAACATATTTCATAAGGCAGGACATAACTGTCAAAAAGAGAGAGAGAGAGAACAGACAGTAAGCTCACGGTCGTGCAAGGAGAGATCATTTGACAGAGAGATTTGAGGTCTAGGGAGAGTCTGAGGAGCTGAGGTTGGAGGCCAGCATCAAAGCACAAGCAGCATGTAGGCAAGAGAGAGAGGAAGGATTCTCTGCGGCTGATAGAGCGTCAGAAGTACCGGAGGCAGAAAGCACGAGTGTATTATGTGAGGACAGGTCGTAACCCTAGAAGCAAGGGCTTTATAGGCGAACAGACTGAAAGGGCAGGGCCACGGAGGGACTGAATGCGAGGCTAAATGGTCGATTTTTTTTTTTTTCTATAGGCAGCTGGAAGCCACCGAAGATATTTGAGGAAGGAGAGAATCTAATTAAAGTACTGTTTATGAATATCAACCTAGCAGGAGAATTGAGAGGCAGGAAACACTAAACCAGTTAAGAGACTTTCAAAAGCTTGGGGCGAAGGTAATCGCCAGAGACCCTTGGGTAGTGGACGTGGTCGGTATGGACTATTAAACGGAGCTGTTGAAGGTCTGGACCAAGGTATAGGACCCCGAGGATGAAAGGAATTAGGAATAGATTCCAAGCAAACTACAAAGCAGGAAACAGAAGCAAGATCTACAAAAACAAAATAAGGAAAGTGATTGACTCAGCCTGTACTACAGCAGAAAACAAGGGGGTACACTCCAAGAGCTAACAGGGGTGGCATTTAATGGATTCCTTACAAGGGTGCGGGCAGGGCTAATGAGCGGAGAGATGGTGAGGCTCCCAGGACCTTCCCGCCGCCGGAAAGCCTTTAGCAGTCTTAAACTTGGCAGGAAGTGGTGCGAGTTGTAGCCAAGGGAGGGGGCTGTGGTTCCAGGGGAAGCGGTGGTCTCAGGCAGCAGGACTAAGCTTCGTCTCAGCTAGTGCCTCCCACTGGTCTGTTCTCATGGGGAGCTCGACGGCAGGGGAGACGGTGTGATGCCGCCCAGAACAGGGCAACAAAGGGAAGAGTCGATGTGGAAAGCTGAGGAGAGTGAAACAGTACAGTGACCCAGATCAGGGCCCTCGGCGAGGATGCTAGGGACAAGCCATGCATGGGTGTGGCTGGATCTACCGGGGCAGAAGCCTGGAGGCGGCCGGTGGAAGGGGGAATGGGAAGGACTGTGTGTAGCAGCTCGAGAGGCAACGAGCAGCTGAGCCACGTGAAAACCTGCAGCTCTTTGGAGAGATGAGAAATGGAATCCCTGAGCCCAGGGCAAAGAGCTCGGGGAGGGCTCCTTAAAGCCTGGAATACATCCGTCCCACCTAGAAACGGTAAGGAAGTCGGACCGCCCCGTCCAAGTTATTTTCCTGGACTCCAGGCCCTTCTTTGGCCCCACAACTACTTCCTCTGTCCCACGCCTTTGACCTCAGTGACCCAGGGCAGGTTTCATTAGCTGTTTCTGGTTTTCTTATCTGCTCCATTTGGCGCCTCCCATCCCTTTAATAGGTAATTACGCTCTACAGGGTCATTTGGTTGAGGCCTTTCTGCCACATTACCTAAACCAACCCGTCAGAGGACCCTTACTTAATCTTCAGACACCCTGCCCCCACATCGTCTGCTCTCTGGACTAAGCCTCGCTTGGCTATCATGGGCAGAGAGAAAAGTCAGGGCCAGAGTCCTAGTGAGAGCGGCGCTCAGAAAGAGTCCGACAAGAGATCAAATGAGAAGGGCGCAGAGAAGGAAATCAAAATTCATCATCAACATTTTGTTTACAGGTTAGCTACGCAGCAGGCAGAACTGCTCTTCTGTTCCAGCTCTGCCGTTAGTTCATGATGTGACGTGGGGAAATTACTTCACCTCTGGAAATCCTGATTTCTTCATCTGAGAAGGCAGCAGGCAGCGTATCCTCCCTACGTGGAAAGTATTTAGCACAACGCCTGACACACTGCAGGCAAGTCCTCGGCAGAACTGGCTGTTGGCAATCATCGCCAGCAGCACGGTGATGGGCTCTCACCGTACGTGTAGCTACTGCGCTGCAAAAAAAAACACAAAACAAAACAAAACAAAAAAACCAACAACAAAAACACACACACAAAAAAACAAAAACAACAACAACAAAAAACCCTGGAGATAAAAGTAATTGCCGGGGTGCCAGGGTGGCTCAGTCATTGAGTGTCTGCCTTTAGCTCAGGTCATGATCCCGGGTTCCTGGGATCAAGCCCCATGTCCAGGCTCTCTGCTTGGCAGGGAGCCTGCCTACCCCCCTCTCTCTGCCTGCTTGTGATCTCCCTCTCTCTGTCAAATAAATAAATAAATAAGATCTTTAAAAAAAGATAAAGCAAAGCAAAAGTAACTACCAACATGAGGCCTGTAGTTACACGAAGGCGTATGTAAGGGGAAAAAGATAGCGGAATATGAATATGGAACACATATGATTCACACGGTTCATCCGCAGGGTAAGAGTCAATCCTATGATGCATGAGGTGTGGGCGGGGGCTTGAGGGGGCCGTCCAGGGAGCTGCGTGTTGAGGCTGCAGGGAGTCATCTACCGTCTTTATTCTAGCCAAGGAAGCTTCCCCTAGGAAGCCAGATCAATCCCTGAAACGAAGCCATCAGTCCTTGCTGAACACTTATAATGTGCCTATGACTGCAATAAATTATGAGTAACTGAAAAAAAAACTAAGGATAAGATATAATCCCTGACCTCAAGAATCCTACGACCTCCTGGAAAAGGTTATGAATGTCACTTACAATGATTAGGGCATTCACAGTTCTGCAGACTAAGAGCAGCCCCAGCCCGCAGGAGGGAAAGACCTAAGGGGCGGGAGTCCTTGGTGAGAAATTCAGGGAAGCCAGGGTAGGGGCAGGTGGGGGAGGGATCGGAGCTCGAGGTGGGGGAGGGACACCGGGGGACGGCCGGCCCGGGAGCTGGGAGCACTCCCAGGATGTCACTCTGCGGGGCCTCTGGTATCGTCCAACGTCTGCCCCACGCGTCCTGAACGCCCGCGGATGGGTGAGACAGACGCACGGGAAGGACGAGATCGCCTCCGAGTGTCCCAGAGAAAACCAGGAAAGAGAAACAAAAAAATCAGGTGTCCCAAGGCCCCGTGACAAATGCCGTACCGAAGCCCTGGGATGGCGGGCGGCACCGGACGGGCCAGGCAGCAGGCGGGGTCTTCCGTGGGAACGACCTTCCAGAGCGCGGAGCCCCGCCACCCCCGTGTGGCCACCCTCGGTGGAGGAGGCAGCGACGTCGCCCGGCGGATGAAAGCAGACGCTTTCGGGAGGGGCCCCGCGGCTGAGGCCCGCAGGGTCAGGTGCTGTGCGGGCCGGAAGGCAGCCGGGACACGAGGCCGAGCCCCGTGGCGGCGGCGAGGCGCGGGCACCGTTCCCGGCCTCCCCGCGCACCCGCCACCCGGGGCTGCCGGACAGGACAGCGGCCCCGCTCACCTCCGGTCTGGACACGGAGCTGCAGCTTCCGGTCCGGGCTCCGTCCCGAGCACGCGCGCGACCCGCACGCTCGGGCCGGCCCTCGAGCCCCGGCGACCGGCGACCGGCGACCGGCCAGCGTTCTCACTCTCGGGCCCCCGGGCCGGCGGACGCGGCTGGAAGCTCGCTCCGTCTCTGGCTCCGTCTCCGCGGGACGGAGCCGCGAAGCGGGAAGGACCCTCGTGCGAAGAGGACCGCCGCCCCGCTCCGCCGCAGACCCGTGGAGCCCCCCGGGCCCGTGGGCCACGCCTCCCGCGAGAGCCGGAAGTCCCGCCCCCGCCCGAGGAAGGAGGGGCGGCGACACAGCCAATCCGAAGGAAGGCCACCCCGGCCGGGCCACTGAGGGCGCGGCGCGGCCCCGCCCCCCGGAAGCGGGGCGGGGGCGGGGCTCTCTGCCGGAAGCGACCGTCCCGCGGCGGTTTCGGTTGGCGGCGCGCGGGCGGGAGATGCGCCGGCCGCCTGAGGCGCGGGCGCCGGGCGAGGGTCGCGGCTCGGACGGCGGCTCGGGGCTGGGGCCGAGCGGCGGGGGCGCCGGGCGGTCATGGGCCCGGCCGAGCCCTGGGGCGAGTGGTTCCTGAGCCTGCGGGTGCCGCCCGCCGGCGTCTTCGGGGTGGCCTTCCTCGCGCGGGTGGCCCTGGTCTTCTACGGCGCCTTCCAGGACCGGACGCTGCTGGTGCGCTACACGGACGCGGACTACCCGGTGTTCACGGACGCCGCGCGCCTCGTCGCGCAGGGGCGCTCGCCCTACCTGCGGGCCACCTACCGCTACACGCCGCTGCTGGGCTGGCTGCTGGCGCCCGGCGTGCGCCTGGGCGAGCTCTTCGGGAAGTTTCTGTTCATCAGCGGCGACCTGCTCGCCGCCTTCCTGCTCTACCGCCTGCTGCGCCTCCGCGGGCTGGGCCGGCGCCGCGCCTGCGGCTACTGCGTCTTCTGGCTGCTCAACCCGCTGCCCATGGCGGTGTCCAGCCGCGGCAACGCCGACTCGCTGGTGGCGGCGCTGGTGCTGGCGGCGCTGTACCTGCTGGCGCGGGGCCAGGTGGCGGGCGCCGCCGTGGCCTACGGCGTCGCGGTGCACATGAAGCTGTACCCGGTGACCTACGCCCTGCCCATCGCCCTGCACCTGCTCCCGGAGCGCGGCGGCGGCGGCGGCGGCGGCGGCCACGGCCACCCGGGCCCCCGCCCGCGCCGCGGCTCCTTCCGGGCGCGCCTGGCCGAGTTCCTCGGGAGGCTGTGCAGCCGCGCCGTGCTGCTCTTCGTGGCGGTGGCCGGGCTCACGTTCGCCGCCCTGGGCGCCGGCTTTTACCGGAGGTACGGCTGGGAGTTCGTGGAGCACACCTACCTGTACCACCTGACGCGGCGGGACACGCGGCACAACTTCTCGCCCTACTTCTACATGCTCTACCTGACGGCCGAGAGCCCGTGGAGCCCCTCCCTGGGCATCGCCGCCTTCCTGCCGCAGTTCGTCCTGCTCTCCGCCGTGTCCTTCGCCTACTACCGGGACCTCGCCTTCTGTTGCTTCCTGCACACGGCCATTTTCGTGACTTTCAACAAAGTCTGCACCTCCCAGTATTTCCTCTGGTACCTCTGCCTGCTGCCGCTGGTGATGCCGCTCGTGCGAATCCCGTGGAAGCGAGCTGTGCTTCTCCTGATGCTCTGGTTCATAGGGCAGGCCTTGTGGCTGGCGCCGGCCTACGTCCTGGAGTTTCAGGGAAAGAACACGTTTCTGTTTATCTGGTTAGCTGGTTTGTTCTTCCTCCTTATCAACTGTTCCATCCTGATTCAAATAATTTCCCATTACAAGGAGGAACCCCCCGTGGAGAGAATCAAATACGACTGATAGGACTCCAGTTCCTCTGCCACTTCTGCGACAGGGTCATCGTCCTGAGCGGACCAGAAGAGAGCTTTGGGACACATTTGTGAACATCCTGTGCGCTCTAGTGAAGATTCAGTTTGGAGCACAAAACCCTAGTCCAGCAGGAATTAAAACAAGTGGTTGCCTTATATATAAAGCGGGCTCAGCGGTTGAGGTCCGCCTCTGTCCTAATCTCAGGAGTCTGTTCTCTGGGACATGATGGGAAGTAAAGGTTACTTGTTGAAAATGGGAAATCTGATTAAACTATCAGATGCTAAAATTAGCGTTTTTGTAGAAGAACAGAGGAATGGACTTAGAGACCTAAAGTCCCAGTCGGCATTCCTACCGGTTATACTGTGCTGCAGTCCGAAGCTGTCTTTTTAACCCCCACTTCTTCTTTTTTAAAGCTTTCCCAACAGCTGTGAGAACTCGTGGAACGTGCCTAAAGTTCAGCTTTTGGATGTCAAGTGTTAACCAATACCACCGGGCTGAGACTGGGAGAGTTCGTTCTGTATTAAAAGTGGGGGCTTAGAAAAAGAGTCCAAAGAATTTAAATTGTAATCATGTTTCATGTAGTTGTTTTATTTACTTCGTTTTTCAGCACTTAGTCTCAGTGGTATTAGACTACCATTTGGTTTTATACACGATTAAATTAAAGTTCACCCATCTTTAAACTTGAGTCAGTACATATTTCAAAATAGCATCTTGCTTTTGATGTTTGGAGTTCACAAACTACTAGGGACAGTTTAATGTTCTCTTATACCTCTTGTTTTTAATTTTCTGATTGCCTTTAGATATTTTTCATACAGAATTTAAGGTAATTGAGCGTCATCTGTGTTGTGAAAATGAAAATTAGGAGATTTTAAGTGATACAAAATTACGTCGTTAGTAAGACATTTCCCAGGTTAAAAATACCCCACTTGAAAAAAATGCATGGTGGAAATGGAGACCTGTGTGGGAGGCGCTGGAAAGCTTAAGAAGCAGCCTAAGTAGTCATAAATCTGGACCAGGAAATTGAGGGAGAGAGTGTGGAAAGGAGGCTTCGGTGAGCAGATCCATTTCCCTTATTACTATAATATTCTAGGGAAGAAATGCTTTCTCAGTTTTAAATGAGCTACCTAAAAAAAATTTTTTTAACATAACCCATGTAGGCTGGGGACTCCCTCGCACTCATGCAGTAGTAATACAGGAGATTGATTTTATGATCGTGGTTTTAAAAGATGAGTAATTTATCAACATTCTTTCACACTAAAAAAACAAAAACAACTTCGGAGAAGTTAGAATATTTCATACCGGTTCAGGCCAAAAAGGACTTCGAGAATAAGGTGTATACGAACTAGACATCAGTAAGAGCGCTGGCAGGGGCCACAGTTCTTGGATGGGCACCTTTTGGGACCTGCTATAAGAAGGGAAGAGTGGGTGGTTTTGCCAGGATGTCCTTAGGTGAAAACAGGTGAGACCAGTGATTGTTGAGGACAGTGACCTTGCTTGTAGCATCTGGTCTCAGATCCCACATTGGTTCTTACCTTGCGGGCTCTTTGTATGTGATCGTCCACTAGCGGCTTTCCAGCCATGACGTTCTTAACGGTTTTTGTTTTTTCCATTCTTTTTTAATTAAAAAAGCGCCCAGGCCCGGGAGATGCAGATTACTGCAAAGTGAACAGAACTGAGCACTCCGTGTCTCCTCGTCTTGTATTTTAATACAAGATGGCCCGTGTCATCACCACTTTGAATACAAGGCCTGCTTGAGGGGCAGTGTTCTTGCATTTGTGCAGAAGTTCGTGGGACTCCCAAACTTTTCTTTTCGATAGTTCTAGACCTTCAATAACGCCCTCCCACATCCACATCTCACCAAATTGATTCGTTTCTTGGTGACTCTTGTCCTAGCCCAGTGTAGAAAGTGGGTTTTGCTGAAGCACACGTTAGCCCAGCTGTGGAGCTCCCGCTGTGGAAATTCCGTGACCATGCTTTCCGGAAGGTAAATGGTCATTGTCGGATTCCCCTTGGGGTCCGGCATACGATGCCCGTTCTGTAGTCCTCCGTTCACAGTCATGGCTGAGCGTGGCACATGAGAACACAGCTTCGTTCAAATTCCGGCGCGCCACCGTGGGCAAGCCGCTTTTATCTAGACGGGATAGCTCTCTGTGAAACAGGGATCATACTAGAGTCCTCAGAGAATTGTTTGCAAGGATGAAATGAGTTAATATACTGCTGCTGGCATAGAACCATTTCCCATCGGCCCCCAGGCGTTCCTGTCTGTTCACAAGCATTTAAAGAAGGAGCTACTTCCGGAGTCTAGGTGTAAGGCTTTCCCCCTGAATCTGTGTTTTTTTTTTTTTAAGATTTTATTTATTTAGATAGAGTCAGAGTGGGGTCGAGAGCGAGTGAGAGAGCATGAGATGGGGAGGGGCAGAGGAAGAGGGACGCAGGCTCTCCACTGAGCAGGGAGCCCCACGCAGGACTCGATCCGAGGACCCTGGGATCATGACCTGAGCTGAAGGCAGATGCTCAACCGACCGAGCCACCCAGGGGTCCCTCCCCCAAATCTAACGAATAGAGGATAAGAGCCTGGGCTTATACTAAATAATCATTTAATCTACCCACTCCTCTTTGTTCGTTCTCATCTTGATCTGGTTCTCTGAAAAGGAGTTACCTTTTCAGGTAACAGGAGTTACAGGAGTATCTTTCAGTCACAGGAGTTACCTGTGAAAATGCCCGGGCAGAACGTTCAGATGTCTGGTTCCTGCTGGTTTTAAGCCAATTAAGCCAGAATTTGGCTCGTGGCCCTGAGGCAGCCCGTCATTGTCCATCATGTCAAGGGCTCCTTCAGGGTAGAGTGTCAGTGGGGGCACATGTCTTCTGCCGGCGACAGAAGCTTCCAAACAGCATAAGCACTTCTTCAGCACTAACCAAGGAGAACCATCCATATAGTAAAAACAGGCGTTTGTATTCTTTATCCTGAACAAAACCTCAGACTCGCAGAGTCTTCCTAGTGGCTCAGACCCGCTGCTAATTGCTCTGTCTGCTGTAGGAAATGAAACGACACAGTGACTATACTAATAATCTGGAGGCTGAATATTTGAAGCTCAGTTCATTTGTCAAAGGGAAGCTTTCACCTTTGTTCTCTATTTTTAGGCAATTACATGGAGATCCAGGCCTGCGCCAAGTCTTATAATAGACGAGTTTGAAGAGTTACCAGTAAAGACAGAAACGCATCCTGTTGCATGCTCTGCGAGAGCCCACTGAGGCCACAGCAGCCCTGTGATCTGCGATGCGGGCAGGTAGAGGGTGCCCCTGCTCCTGTTTTATGGGTAAGAACGCTGACAGAAACGACTTTCCAAGGTCGAACAGCTTGTTCATGGCAAGACTGGATCTCCTCTAATCCTACTATTTTCTATCCTGTTTTATTTTGCAAGTCCTTTTTAATTGCACATGATGACAGGTGACGACAGGGAAAAACCTCATTTCTTTGCCCAGTGTCATTTATTTGGCAAACCACGTAGCACGAAGCCCCGAGTATCTTCATGTGCTGAGCTCCGTTCTGGGTGTCGTAAGGGAGGCGTGCTCTCCGCGCGGCTGACGTTTCAGGGGAGGCCAAGAAGCAGCAAAAACGTGATGACTGCCGTCCAGGAAGGGACGACAGGCTGAGGAAGATGAGAGCCACCGCGGGGAGGAGGAGGGCAGAGCTGCTTGCCACAGAGGTCTCAGGGAAGGCCCCGGGAGGCAGCTTCCCAGCCGAGGCCTGAAGGAAGTGCAGACACTACCTTCCCATTATCGGGGAAGAGTGAACAGCGGGGCAGAGGCCTGGGGTAGGAGCCAGCGTGGCACGTTTGAGGTATAGCAAGGTGAGTGCAAGTGATTGGGGCAAACGGAACAGCCAGAGGCCAGCTACGGCTCCCAGCAGGACAGTGTGGGTGCTGGTGGAAAAGCACAAGTAAAGACGGTATTTGGACTGGCCTGTAATACAGTAACTTTGAGTTCAATATGTTTTTTCTGACTTCGGAGTACAGGTTTGTTTGTAAAGAAGAGGATAATGTATACTAGATACACCTTACGTTTGAGCAGTGTTACGAAGTGTTGGCACACATTATTTTGAGACTCCCAGGGTTTTTCGAAAAGCCCATTTTCATGGGGTCCCTCAGCGTGGCTCAGGGGGTTAAAGCCTCTGCCTTCGGCTCAGGTCATGATCCCAGGGAGCCTGCTTCCTCCTTTCTCTCTCTCTGCCTGCCTCTCTGCCTACTTGTGATCTCTCTCTCTGTCAAATAAATAGATAAAATCTTTAAAAAAAAAAAAAAAAAAGCCCATCTTCATAGACGAGAACCCTAGATTCTCAGGTTAGAACATATGCGCTTTGCCCGAGGTCCACGTTCTCATGAGGCAGTAGCAGAACCCAGATCTTCTGGAGCCAAATTCACTCCTTTGGGCTGCCCTTGGCATCTAGATGCGGTGAGATGACCAACTGGTTCGTAGGAGGCGGGACGTTCAGGAAAGTTTGCCTGACCGATCATTCATTCGTTCGTTCGTCCACACGTACGAGGCGATTGGGCCGGGCCCTCGCCGAGGCTGGGGGGGGGGGGGGCCCCCCCGGGGGGGGGGGGGGGGGGGGTCCCTCGGCGGGGCTGGGGGGGTCCCTTGGCAAGGACGGGAGTACAAGGACGAGCAGAGTCCCGGCCTCAGGGAACTTACTGCCTCTAGCCGAGGACACAGCCGGGAAGGGGACGGCAGTCCCCTGTGACGAAGGCTAGAGCAGGGCCCCTCTTTCGTAGCTGGATGGGCTTCCCTAACCCTGAGTCGGGCGAGGTTAGTGCAGAGCTGGGTGCGCCCGTGGTGATCACACAGGAGGCCATTGGGCTGCAGGTGGGTCTGACTCCCCAGTGGCCCACCGGAGCGCACGCAGCCCTCAGCCTGCCCGTGGCTCAAGGTGAAGAAGTCAAAACTGAAGAACAGCCAGTCCCAGTTCCGGCTTTTCCGTGGGCTTTCCCGAATGCTGCCACCGTGCAAGACACAGCTGTCCTTGCTTTGGGTCTGCCTCTCCCCGGGCTCCGGCTGGTGGTGGGAGCGGGCCTCACCCCATTCCAGTCCAACCTGCCCGCTGGAGTCAGTTTTTACTCAAGCCCTGAAAGTGTTTCGTGTGCCTCAGTTTACCTTCCAGCTCCAGGCATCGAGACATTTGCTACCTTCCCTGCTTTCCTCCGGTACCGGGCAAGCGCCGGGGCCTTTCCCTGAAAGCTTTCTGTTTGTGCCCGCAGCCCATCGCTCGGGGTCCGCTCTGCTTTTGATGACCCTTGGCCCTTCCAGACGCATCCCGTCGGGCTCTCGCCTGTGTCAGCCTCGTCTTCACACGCCCTGCCCACAGCCCTGCCGAGTTCTGCCGCCCCTTCACGCCTTGGCAGCTGCCGGTACTGGGGCTAGAACACTCTGGTCGTGCCCTCGTCTCTCTCCCCAGCTCCTGCTTTGAGGCCGATGCCCTTCATGGAACGTTTCCAGGGGCAGCTCCTCCGCACGCCGTGACCGCGCAGGGCGCCCTGGGCCGCGCTCGGCCTCTGTGTGCCTGGCCGCCTGGACTGTGAACTCCCCGCGGACGGTGATGATTATCCATTGACACCATTTCCCTGCACCCGCCCAGACCAGGCAAAGACAGACAGGTCTAACCTGTCCCCGGGCTGCTGGGCGGGGTCAGCCACACACACTCCCGGGTTTGCCAAACTGAGTTTTGCGGCGGTCTGGCGGGGGGGGGGGGGGGGGGGGGGGCGGCGTGCGCTCCTCCCCTCGGAGCGGGCAGCTGTGAAAGGGAAAAGGAGCCGTTTCCCGGTGCCTGTCCTTTCTAAATGCCATCGGGAGCCACTCAGTGCCCAGGCTAGAATCGCATAATCCCCTCCGTTCCTTCTTCACTTGCGGCCCACCTCTCCGTCTCATCAGGCACCAGCTCCTGTCAGGTCTACAGCCTGATGTCCCCGAGCTGCCTGGCATCTCGCCATTGTCCTTGCGGCTTCTCTAGCTCAGGCCTCATTAGCGCTCCTCTGGAGTCCGTGGCTGCCGTCGGGTCTTGTTCCCCAGCTCTCCTGCCCTTCATCCCTCCTCTCCCGTGTCCTCCCACTGCCGCCAGGCGGGCTTGCCCGAGCGGGTCTGGTCCTGTCCCCATCCTCAGAGCAGCAGCCTGGGCGGCTCCGCCTCCCCTGCCAGACCGGGTCCGAATCCCTTCGCTTCCTCCACGCTGCACCGGTCTCTCCCACGCACGCTCCCTCTCGCCCACAGGATGACAGTGTCCGGAGATACTCGCGCCATTGGCCTTGGCCTTGCTGTTTCTAAGCCCGCGTGGTTCTCCTGTTTTCAAGACCCGACTCAGGGGCCCCTTCTGCTATCAGGAGGCAGGACCGCGAGCTCATGGAGAGAGACGAACTAAAAAGGGAAAAAAGAGATAAAGAGGGTCACAGTTACAAGATTTGTAAGTATTTCCGTGAACGCGCGTGTTCTGTTCAGAGGCCGGCGCGTTCCTCTCTGTGAGGCGGTTAGCTCCTCGAGGACAAGAATCGCGGCGTGTTTATCCTTTGCACACAGCCCAAGCACTCAGTAAATATTTGTGAAGTCAATGAGGCTGGAGTTGGGAGGGAACAAATGTTTGTTGAGAACCTATTGTGAACCAATATGCTTTGCACGCATTTCATTCCCAAAACAACTTTTTGAGAGAAATATTATTTGCTGACAAGACAACAGGCTCAAATAAATAGTGGGTTTTCTCAAGGTCATAGGCTTGTGAGGGATGGAGCGACAGTTGGAACCCAAGTCTGTCAGCTTCAACTTGCCTCGACCGAGTGGTTCTCAGCCAGGGGCTGTTTTGTCCCGACTCGGGGCACACGTGTAGCTGTTGCTGGGGGGAGGGGTCACCGACATCCAGTGCTCAGAGGCCAGAGGCACTGCAGATCAGCCCCCTGCCCAGGACGGGTCCACGACAAAGACGCATCTGTCCCCAAATGTCAGCGACGCCCAGCTGGGGAAAGCCTGTCCCAGACTCTGTTGACTCTGTTGAAAAGCAAGTAATCAACCAAAACGCAAGCTTGCGTGGGAGAGGGGGCTGAAGGAAGCCTTAGGGTTTGGGGGCAATCCTGAGCCTCGGGCCCCGGCGGGCAAGCGGGCTCCCCGTCCAGTCCTGACTGGCCCCGATGTGCCGCCGCTTTCTCTACGGCCTCCACACAATCTTCCTTCTTTCCACCTCCTTCTCGCTTCTTCCTTCCCATGGCACCCTCCCATTTAGCTGGGAGAAGGGCCCCAGGCCCCTCCCCTGCTTTCAGAACTCTTCCCTAAGCAGAGGGTAGAGTCAGTGTTCGAGAAGCAGCAGGTTTCCAACCGACAACAGCCCTAAAATCTGGGAACAAGTCCAGAAGTGTCAACCTCTGAAACTGACAACAGAAAGTAGATGAGATTAATCACTGTGATAATCTTCCAGGAAACAACCCACCTAAGGAATTCTGGCCCAGGCTGCTGCTGATAAGGCTTGGCAGAGTCCTAATCTCTGTCAGGGTCCAGGAATGCCTCCCCGAGAAGGGAAGCACTTAAAACCCACCTGTGTGAAATCTGCTGTAATCTAGGAAATTTCAAAATGTTTGTCCCGGGAAGTGCCCTAACAGGGAATCTTTTAATGACTCGTAACTCGGGCTGCCTGTAATGGTTAGGAATGTGTGCACATGTGTGCGTGTACGTGTACATGTGTGTGTGTTTGTGTGCCTCGATCGCAGGACCCTGAGATCATGACCTGAGCTGAAGGCAGCGGCTTAACCCACTGAGCCACCCAGGTGCCCCTGTGCCCATTTTTTGGTGGGAAATATCTGTAGCCTTCATCAGAGGGGCCCTGGGCTCCAAAGAGTGAAGCCCCCAGCCCTGGTGTTGGCCCGCAGTTCCCGAGCCAATGAGAGAGGAAAAAGATAACCCAGGGAAGACGGGGAGGCGAGTTCCTCCCCGGAGACGGAGGTGTCTGTGTCTTCAGCGTTCAGACTTACTGATGTGCACACAGGAGCCCCTTCGCGCACGTGTGCGAGCATACGGCTGTGACCACGGTGGGCTCGCGGCAGGTGTCCTCTCTCGAAAAGAGTGGGAAACCCGTAGCCGAGTCCTCCGATGGCTGGTCACACAGCGTGTGCCTTCGAAGCATATTTTGAATTTCTTACCGTTTGAAAATCTAATTAATAGGAATGGACGAAAGTGGGGTAGGAGACGTTTCACCCAAAGCAAACAAAAGTGCAGGATGAGCTTGGAGTCCCGGAAATAGAAAGAAGGCCCTTGTGGCTAAGAATAATAATTGGCAGGACAGGGAAGCGGAGGCAGGGTGGTCATAGACCTTGCGGACCTCGGCGAGAAGTTAAGGGGTTTCCCCACATGCGACAGAAAACCATGGAGGGATTCCGGCACAAAAATGACATTTAAAAAAAGTCCCTCTACCAACACAGTGAGAACGTGTTCTAGAAAGACGCCCCTGGAGGTCACTGGAGCGGTGCAGGTGAGAGGCGCTGGTGGCCAGTCTTGGGAGTCAGCGGCCCGATTCCAGACAAACTCACAGCTCCAGGGGGTGTGGGGATCTAGGGGGACAGCAACAGGCAGAGGGGCAGGTAGTGGTCAGCCAGGTCCAAGAAATGCCATCACGTTTTTAAAGCTCAGGCTCTTAATCTGTAGCTTGCACACGTACCACTTATTTATTTGGGGGCCTTGCCTTCTGACTGAAGACCCCACCCCCCCGATTCACCTAGGGAATGTCGCACCCTTCCCAGCCCCACGCTTTCGCTCTAGCTTCTCTGTGTATTTGAGGGGTTGGCAGGAGGTCACTGTTAACCTGGAAGGAAGGCCAAGTCCGCCAGTAAATCTCTCCCTGGGCCTGTAAATATTTGTATACGGTCCATTAACTGTGTTAAGTCGCTGTGGATAAACCAGGCACTGACAGGCAATTCTCGTCAACCACCTAAAGAAAACCCACTTTGTGGATTATTTGCAATAACATTTTAATTTTTCAGAGCGTTCTGTGAAAGCCTGCCTGAGCTGGCTCCCGGCACTCCGCACATTTCCGGAGCGGCTCTCTTCACCGCGTTTAGCGTGTGACTTGACTTTAAAAGCCGCCCAAGCAAAGCTGAAGTAGGCAGGTAAGCCCGCTGATGACACCCAGCGCGGGTGTTCGTCCCCGCACAGCTAACCACAGCGGGCGGACTATGTCTAGCTCCTCCTAACAACTACGTAACATAATAACCAACGAGTCTACCTGAGGACCCCAGCTTCCTTTATCTTTTAATTTAAAATACAGTTTTCCTCTTTCTTTCTTTCTTTCTTTTTTTTTTTTTTTTAAAGATTTTATTTATTTATCTGACAGACAGAGATCACAAGTAGGCAGAGAGGCAGACAGAGAGAGAGGGGGAAGCAGGCTCCCCGCCGAGCAGAGAGCCCGATGCGGGGCTTGATTCCAGGACCCTGAGATCATGACCTGAGCCGAAGGCAGAGGCCTCAACCCACTGAGCCACCCAGGCGCCCCCCCTCTTTCTTTTTTTGAAATCAGAACAGTATGTCCGTTAACAAACAATGTTAAAAAGATAATCTGGAACACAACAATTCCGAGTGCACTATCCAGAGGGGACCACTGAGGGAGTTCCTTTCTCGTCTCTCTACAGACTGTGTAGTTTCAAGGGGCACTGATTCAATAGTAAACTGAACTTTGTTTTAACTTCAAATGAAATTAAAATAATGCCTTTAAGGGGCACCTGGATAGCTCAGTCAGTTAAGTGTCTGACTCTTGATCTCAGCTCTGGTCTTGATCTCAGGGTCATGAGTTCACACCCTGTATTGGGCTCCATGCTGGGTGTGGAGCCTACTTAAAATAATAATGATAAATAAATAAACTTAAAAAAAACTTTAGCAGTGTATCATATATTTCAATAATAAATATTTTGGGGAGCACCTCGCTGGTTGGGTTGGTGGAGAATCTGACTCTTGGTCTCAGGGTCATGGGTTCAAGCCCCACGTTGGATGTAGAAATTACTTAAAAAAATAAAATCTTTTAAAAAAATTAAATACTTTTCAGGACTTTTTCAGACTAAGAATGCCAGGAATTTCATCCTGTGAAAGTACTCATTTATCTACTTCTCAGTCCGTGTGGGCATTGTTCTGTCTGTTTTTGTGTTTTGCTGTGATAGTAATGAAGTTCTAGAACCTAGGTGAGGTGAGGCCCGGAGCGGATGCCCAAGAAAGAATGCTTGAAACATCTTTGGTCCAAAATGGTGGTTTACGAAAGCAGGGGGACAAGACCCCGTGGGCAGGAAGAGCTGCTGCCCCGGGGATGTGAGGAGTGCTCTATTATATACTTGTAAATTGGGAAGGGGATTAGGGATGGCTAAGTCTCTAAGGAATTTTGGAAGCAAGGTTTCTAGGACCTTGAGGGGCTAGCTATTGTTTGGGGAAAAGGTTATTCATTACCAGTAATAAAACCTTCTCCTGAGACCCTTTAGATGTCTATCAGTGGGCCATATGCTTGGGAATGATTGTCAACACTATCTTGCAGGTTTAGAGATAAAGTTTCCAAAGGACTGAATTGTTCAAGTAGACTTACAGGATCCTGGCTGGGGGTAGAGAGGGTCGGTCAGGCTGGGACTGCCCTTTGCCCCTTAGCAAAGCCTTAAGGTGGGGGTAGTTGAGTCCCTAGAGGAGAGTCACTCTGCCCTGTTTTAAGGGCTTGTCAATAGGTAAGGAAATTTAATAATTTTTCTTCAGTCTCTGTTTCCCACATCAATAGCAGTAATGACATTTTGCAACTAAATACTTGTATATATTCTGATTTCCTTAGATTAACCTTCCAGAAATAGACTTGCTGAGTCGAAGGTTCTGACACATATTGCAGAATTGTTGTACACATTGTTTGTGTATCCTTCTAACAACCATGAATGCCTTTTCCGCCTGGACTAAAAACAACAACAAAACAAAACAAAACAAAAAACAAATAAAAAACTTTTATCAAATCAATAGGGGGAAATGGCATCATGTAATTGGCTAATTTGTATTTGTTTAATTGCTAGTGAGACTGAATGCCTACCATATACTCATCAGCCATCGATGATTCTTATTTTGGGCTGGCTTTTCAATCCTGTGCTTCGGATCTTCCGGAGGTTCTTGTTACTGATTTGTAAGACCAGTCTCTGTCTCGGGGATATTGACCCCATGGGTTTTTAATGTTTCTCCTAATCTGCCACTGACCTTTTATTTTTTGACCTGAAATTATTAAAAAGTATATATATAATCAAGGCCAGTCTTCTCTTTTTCTGATTTCTGGATTTGTTGTTATTTGTAGAAAGACTTCCGCACTCCAAGATCATATAAATATTTAAGTATTTTTTTTCCCAGTGCTTGTTTAGTTTCATTTTTTTACATTTAAATCTTTCTTCTGTGGCCTTTATTTGGTGTCATGTAAGAGGAAGAAGCTTAATTCAATTTATTTCAAATGATTAGCGATTCGAAAATTAATCAGTGTTTTCCTCCAAAATGTATTTCATTTTTAAAATTTAAATTCAGCTCATTAACATATGCTATATTCTTAGTTTCAGAGGTGGAGTTCACGGATTCACCAGCTGCGTGGAACACCCCGCGCTCGTCCCATCACACGCCCTCCTTAGTGCCCGGCCCCGGTCACCCCTTCCCCTTACCCCTCTCCCCTCCAGCAACCCTCAGTTTGCTTCCTATGATTTCAGAGTCTCTTCTGCTTTGTCTCCCTCTCTGATTTCATCCTGTTTTATTTTTCCCTCCCTTTCCCTGGGATCCTCTGCTTTGTTTCTTAAATCCCACATAGGAGTGAGATCATAGGATAGTCGTCTTCCTCTGATTGAAAAATTGATCAGTTTTGGCCCTGGTTAACATTTGCTCCCATTACATTTTCGCATGAGTTCTACGGGAACGTGCTGATTGGAAGTCACACACTGGGGGCCCGTGGTCACATCTAGCCTACGGACACGGTTAGTCCAGACAATTTTTGAATTCATTACCCGCATATAGAAATTGGGAATTTTGATACAGAAAGCGGATTTTACCAATTCTCTTGAACAACCAGAATAACAAACCTGGGCTCGCTTTCCCTTTGCAAGGGATGTGTATTTACTGTCTCCATCCTCACGGAAGTTCCATTCGCTTTGTGAGCTGGAGGGCGTTGGAGGACACGATCACCACCACCAAGTTTTGTATGTTTATTTTGCAACTGAACATATTATAAGAACTCTCTAGTACTAATCATGTTTCAGTAAATTTTCTGGATTTTAAGGTAATTATGCCAGAAATGATAATTTGGCCTTCTCTTCCATATGTATATCTCCTAATTATTTTTTTCTTACCATATTATACTTGCCTAAAACTTAATAATTTCAAATAACGTCATGATAGCAGACGTCTTTCTATTGCACCAGATTTTAATAGGAATGCCCCTAGCATCCGACGTGTAAGTATGAAGTAAACGGTGTTCTTCTTTTTTTTTTTGTAAAAGATTTTATTTATTTATTTATTTGACAGACAGAGATCACAAGTAGGCAGAAAGGCAGGCAGAGAGAGAGAGGGAAACAGGCTTCCCGCTGAGCAGAGCGCCCGATGCAGGGCTCAATCCCAGGACACTGGGATCACGACCTGACCTGAAGGCAGAAGCTTTAACCCATTGAGCCACCCAGGTCCCCCTAAATGGTGTTCTGTCCAGGAGCTATACTTCTGTGGGTCAGTGATGAACAGGTTCCTTATTAAAATTAGTAAAATGATTGATCAAATGAATTGCCAGCGATTATAGAGACTTTTCTCTGAATTTAATCCATTCAAATAGGAGATATGCTGAACCATGCCTGTGTTTTTATTACAAACGCCCACAGTGACTGACAGGATGGGCCCTAGTAGTAATACACTTCTCACTCTAATCGCCTATTTAAAAACCAAACAAGTAGGGATTTTGCATCTATTTTTGTGAATGAGATTCGTCTGTTATAATCTTCCTCTCTCTCTCTTTTTGGTGTTCTGACTTGTTGTTTCTTGAAATTTGCTGCGGGCAGCGTTCTCCCCGCCGCCGGTGCTTCCTCGGCTTTTAAGTCGGCTGGGACGTTCTTTAAACCTGCAAGAAATTAATTTTTCATTATATGTTGCCTTTGCTTTCCACTTGAGATGTCTTCTTAAATTAAAAAAATTTTTTAAAAAGATTTTATTTATTTATTTGAGAGTGAGAGGAAGCAGGAGAGAGAGCACAAGCAGGGGGAGCGGGAGAGGGAGAGGGAGAAGCAGGCTCCCCGCTGAGCAGGGCTCGGTCCCAGGATGCCAGGATCGTGACCTGAGCTGAAGGCAGACGCTTAACGACTGAGCCACCCAGGCACCCCGACATGTCTTTTTTCGGTGTCTTACAATTTTGTTTGAGACGGGTTGTCCGTGCGGAATAGTGTACGACACGGGTCTGTGCCATTTCAAGGGCAACAGTAAGCCTCACGCCCGAGCCGCACGTGGAGCCTCATTACCGCCGGCAAGTTCGTTCCGATGGCGCCCCCCTCACCCCCAGACGGACCCGCTCTCCCGAGTTGTGCGTACCTGCGTCCTCGCTTTTCGCCTCCAGTCCCCCCTTGGCTACGCATCCTGGAACAAGGTGGTGTCCACTTGGGCGGCATCTGAGGCCCACGTGTGTGGACTCACCCTGGAGTCTCAGGCGCCCCCGTGCCCCCCGCACCTTCCGAGTGTCGTGTGTGCAGCTCGTTCCCGCTTGTGATCGGGGCCTGTCCCTGTCCAGCCCACGCGCTCACTGTCTGCTCTGCTATTGAAGGACATTCTTGCATTTGAAACGTTGCAAAGAGGAAACCCACTCCTTCTCAGTACCATACCCCGTTCTGTTTTCTACCTGGATGGTTAGAGGGGTTTGTTTTTTCTTTATCTCTGTCTGACATTCCATCTTTGCTAGAATCTTTCCGGGTGAAACTTCTTTTATGGCATCCACCTGGCATGTCTCATCTCCGCCCCTTTAATTCTGTATCTGGTAATGTTTTCCGCAGGTTCTCAACCTTGAGGGGAAGATCTGGGTTTGTCCAGCCAGGGGGTGACCCACATTCTGTTAGAAATGATGTGATCCCATTGAAATCTTTTAGTCTCGGCAAAGGAAACGAGTTTCTATTTTCCTGATGTCCGCAGCCTTCGAAATGTCACGGTCTGTGAGGGTCAGAGGGGCTGGCTGTGGGGGGTGCCGCCTCCGGTCCCAGGGCTCCCAGGCCGCAGCCAAAAGGCCTCCTGGCTCACTCGGGCCTGCCTGGGGTCACACGGCGGCAGGAGGTTTGTTGTCTGTGCCACCAGTCATTTCATCCTGTGAAAGGCGAGTTTTTTGTATTTTTTTTTTAAATTTTATTTATTCATTTGACAGAGATCACAAGTAGGCAGAGAGATAGAGAGGAGGAAGCAGGCTCCCTGTTGAGCAGAGAGCCTGATGCAGGGCTGGATCCCAGGACCCTGGAATCATGACCTGAGCCGAAGTCAGAGGCTTTAACCCACTGAGCCACCCAGGCGGCCCTTAAAGGCATCCCCTCGAATGGTCATTTTGGACAGGAAACAGCCCGTGTCCCCCGGGCTGACTCTTGCGCTGCATCATGGACCTTTGGGCGTTTGCAAGGCCTCTCAGAGCTGGGGGGCGGGGGGAGGGTGGGGGGCGGGCAGCATCTTTTCCCCCTGATCCCTGCCCTGAGAAAGTCGGAGCCTATTCAGCGGGTATCGGGGGGGCCCCTCTGAAGGCTGCAGATGCCCAGGGGGGGCCCCTCTGAAGGCTGCAGATGCCCCGGAGCATAGGGTCCGCTCCCCGTGTTGAATCAGACGCCTCTCCTCTTCCTTTCTGGATAGCACGTGGGAGCCTGACCCTCTGCCCTCTGCCAAGGACACTGTGGGCAGGGGCCGGACAGTGTCCTTCATGTTTTTCTGTCCAGAAATGCCATCACTGGTGCACTGTCCGGCCGCTAAGGCGAGTCTCTCCAGTCCTGGAGTCTTAATGTTGCGTGGCGGCTCCTTCAATGTCACCGAGGGTTTTGTGATCAGGCTTTGAAGGATGGGGCCATCTGGTGATCGCAGGGATATTTTTATTGTCTTAGGGCCTGACAAATCAGAGATGCCTTCCCTTCAGGGACCCTCCCGTCACAGCCCCCTTGCCGGGCCTGAAGGCCCCCATCAGGCTGTGATGACTTCCCTTCGTCCTGGGAAACGCATGGGGGTAGCAAACAGTGGCTTTGCCTACTGTTCCTAAGTACAGTGCATTCACATTTATACGCGCCTTTCCAAGAGAAGATAAATCACACACATTACGAGAAAGGATGAAAGCATGGGGATCACGACATTTCTGAGGGAAGGTTCTTTGCTTTTCACTCCCTGTATCATGTGTCTAGCAGAGCAGGCCTGTCCATCCAGCTCGTCTTAGATGTTGAGTTACGACCCGGAGTCTCCAGCGTACAGCTCCCGCTGCAGCGAAGATAATGTAAGGGTGAGAACCTTCCCGGTTGTGTCCGTGGGGCTCGGCAGGGAGGGTAGGGCACCTCCAGCCAAGATCTGGAAACCGCACATATGACCATGAGTTCTTGGATGGAGAAAAGAGGGGAGAGTAAAATAACTCTCTGATTCCTTCCTGCCTGTTGGAGCCTTGAAACTCGTCTTTGACTACAGTACCCGGGAGGTGGGCCCAACCTGGGAAGAATTAGATAAGCCTCCTTTATCTCAGCTACAGGAGGATTAGATTAGATAGATAAATCTAATTTAGACCGGCCCGATGCCAAGACGAGAGACCAGCCAAAAGGACTTGAACCGTCTCTTTTTAGGTTGTTTTTTCTTATTGGACAGAGTGCCAGGCGATATTCAGGCCCCGTCCATGCCCCCTCGGGCCTGGTGCAAATAGTCCTGGAGACCAGAGCCAGGCACCTGCTGCCCACAGCAGGGCCTTGGAGGGTGAGCGGTGGGCCGTGGGTGCAGGTGGGGCTTGTCTGACTGCTGTGTCTGCTTCCCCACGGGCAGAAAGTCTGGACCAGCCTCGTCAGCCAATCCTAACTTCCTTAGCTATTTAATGACTCCGTGTCTCGGTTTCCTGGTCTGTAAAATGGGGTTAAAAATGGACTGTCCTTTCTAGGGATGTGGTGAGGATTAAATGAGTTAACAATGCTCTTGGAACCCTTTCTGGGCCAGAATAAGTACTTAATCAGTGCTAATTCTTCATGATGTATTGTTACCTTATTTGGACCATTGAGGAGTAAATTTCTCCCTATACTTTTAAAATTCTTTTTTAGAATGTGAGCACAAGGGGTAGGGGTGGGGAGGGCAGAGGGAGAGGGAGAGAGAATCCCAGAGTAGGCTCCATTCCTAGCACGGAGCCCAATGTGGGACTCGATCTTACAACCTTGAGATCATGATCTGAGCCAAAATCAGTGTCTGAGGCTTAACCGACGGAGCCACCCAGACACCCTTCTTCCTATTCTTTAATAGAAATGTTTAAATATTAAACAACTTGAATTCTGAATGAAGATGAATAGGAAATTCCTCTAATGGGAAATTTGAAGATAGCTTACATGTCTGCCCTTGTTGTAGATATATAGCCTGTTTTCTGGGTCCGGACACCTAGAGCCTTATAGACTTTGCTTAAAAACCAAAGATAACGCTTACAAAGTCTCTTAATCCCCCGGGCTTCCCATGAGAAGGACATGGGTACGTAGTGACAGTGAATCTCAACTCCGTGACGGCTTCTTCCCAAGAGACTCCTGTAACATTTGTTTTACAGTGGAGATGACTTCCAGCAAGACAGACTATAAAAAGAATTTTCTTTCCCATTGATTTGTATTATAAAATCAAAGATATGATCACATGGAAAAAATACCCTAAAGATTTGGCAAAGATGCTTTATTAAGGAAGGAGTAGCAGCCGATGTGCTGGTTTTAGTCCACGATCAGGTTGTAAGCCCTTTTGGAGAAGGGACTCGTATTTGTAGCTCAGAGAGAGTTAGTACAGGATCTTCGAATGTGGCAGGCGCAGGAAATGTTGTTGATGGGCACTGGCCAGGTCTTTATAGCAGAAGCAGAATTTTTGAAAACTTAGAAAGAGCTCTGAAATTCTTTTCGAAATCACAGTATTATTTTAAAAATTAGTATATAAAGAGACAAAAAGAGAAGTACCTAGATCAGAGGGAAGGGGAGGAGCCTGTCTTGGCCCTGCCTTTCTGACACGCCGCTGGGGGTACCCTTAGGGCTTTAGGGGCACAAGGTTGTGGCCCCTGAAATGCTGTGATCCCCACCCCCTGTGATGCTAGATGAGGCTCCTTTGGCCGGGACACCAAGCGACCCAACCGAGTTTATACAGCTGGCAAAGCGAGGACCAGAACTCGGGCTTGTAACTCGGGCTTGTTCTGGAAGACTCCAAGATCTCCCCTCTGTTTTCTCTCTATAACAGGAATTTCTCCTATTTTGATTTACAGGGGAGACAAGTAGGATCGACCCCAAGTGGCTCCTTCTATTTCCTAGAAAAAGAAATTGAGTGCAATACCCCCACTGACCAGTAGATGTCACTATGTGCCACGTTATTGAGCAGCCGGTCTTCACCAGACACGGTACTTGAATTTTCAAACTCTGGGGCTGGGGCCTGGGAGGAGCTAGCCTTCCCTGGCAGTCCCTTGGGCTCACCTCCAGCATCACTGTTTTCTCAGCCTGGATCAAGTGGAAGATTCTTGGCTTAATATCGAGGTCAGCCTCCCCAACTGAGATGCAGAGAGTCATTTCTATTAAATTACATTAAATTAAATCACTTCCCGGCTGCCTTGAACGGAAGCCCTTTCCTTCCTCTTATATGGAGCCTCCTCATCAAAGCAGTGCAAACCTCCTGTATTAGTCGGGGTTCTCTGAAGAAACAGGACAATTGGAGACTTACGGAAAAACACAGATTTACTGTCACATTTGACTGGTGCACAGGGCTGCACACGCTGTCCGCCTGGCCCTGCGGCCGCTGGCTTCCACTGCCCGCGAAGGGAGGAAGGTTCTCCATCATCATCATTTATGAACTGAATACTTCCCATGCGGGATGTATTGAATATAAAAATAGCTCCTGACCCTGAGTTATCACAATCTTTTCTCAGCCTGGCAGGGCAGACGCTGGGGCTCATGGGTCAGACTCACGCGCCCGTGGATTAATTTCCAGCGGGCACCGTCACACTAACAATGTTCTAGCTGCACCCAGAAATGAGCAGCACCTCCTCCCCAGCCACGCGCCCTCCGTGCTCCTGCTGTTTCTCCTCTGTGATGGGAGGCTGTGGTCTTCGGTCCCCTACCGATCCCAATCCATCCGATGCATCCAGAGGCCAAGCTCTCTTGTCCAGAGAGCGTGTGCTCGTACCCCCCTGTGCTCCCCTCCTCGAGGGCATCTGGTCATGGGGGGGGGTGTCCCTGGCTCCCAGACCGGGGCTTGGGGGCTAATTCCTCCACCTCAACAGACTGCCATCAGTTCCTCTGAATCTTAGTGTAGTCTCTCCTGCTAATTAACCGCACTTTCATCTCACATGTACTCTCTTCTAAGTTCACAATACATTCAGCACATCTGCAAAGACCCTATTTCTGAATTAGGATGCATTCGGAGGTTCTGGGCTGACGCGAGTTTTGGGGGACGCTATTCCATACACGGTCCCCTCCCTCCTGAGTTTTCCGTCACCCACGTACATACCTGCTCTCAGCCTGTCTACTGTCCCTCAGGGACTTTATCGAGACAAATGGCTGATATAAATATTTTCTGAAAACTAAACATCAAGATTGACAGATTTTATCAAATTTTATCTTAAAATTCATGGGCCATGAATCTGGCCAAATGTCTGTCAGTTTGATTGAATACGGCTGAAAGGCAACCCGCGGTAGAAATCCAAAACGCGGGTGGCATCAGTCCAGGGCAGTCTTCGTCCAGAGTTTGAACCCAAGCACCAATGTGGCACATTATTTAAGAGTTGGTTTTTAGTCATCTTTGTCTGTGCACATCTTCGAAATGCATATTTCACACTACTTAGCTGTTTATGAGCTGTTCTTCCTTAAGTGTGCTGGTGAGTATCTGGGGCGCGGTGGCATAAAGAAACCCAAGAGGAAGTGAAAGGTATTGACATTGGAGAGGTACAACTCTGTAACAGAAGGACTTTGGGTTGGTTCATGTGATTACTTAAAAACACGGCGTTCATACATACGAAATTAATATACAGTCGTTGCCAAAGACCTGGAAAACCATATCACCAGGGAGAGAAAAGAAGATGCTCCTGTAATCCCAACCAGCACAAGAACCATCGTCACACTCGGGGATTTCCCGTCCTTCGTTGCGACCACAGCAAGTAGTAATACGTAAACACGAAGCGCGAAGCGAAGACGTCCGCCTTGACAACCTGCGTCCACACGACGGCGGCTGCTTCTGCCTTTATGAGGACAAGGGAACTCCTCTCGACGAAGCTTTGTTTTAATTTAGAGACATTCCTGTTGCTGGGTCTACAGCGGGCATGGCGGGCACCTGCCACCCCGCCTCCCCTCCAGGGCGCGGAGAGCCCTGAATGGCAACTTCGAGCTGGCAGCTCAAGCGACGGGGCCGCTGGAGGCCGGGGGTGCAGAGCTGCAGAGCGGCAGGAGACGCGGGAGAAGCACTGGCAGCAGAGAACATGGTAGACCCTCCAGAGGCTCATGGCGGGCGAGGAATTCCCCATCGCAGGCAATGCCAGCTGTTAAACGGGACGTGGTTTCCTCCCCTGGCGGTAAGTGTCCGCCGTGACTCCACCCCTCAGGAAAACTGTGCTATTCACAACACCCTTGGGTTGCGTTGCCCTGGTTGGAAGGAAGCATGGAAGAAAGAGACGCAAGGGAGCGAAGGAGCCGGAACAGAGGTCAGGAGAGGACGCTACGGGTACCCAGAGTACACCGCACGCGTAGAAGGCTGGGTCGTTTTTGTGCTTAGCAGAAATGACAACAACAGCGCAGCTTCGCAGAAATGACAGTCTTCCACACCCCTGGCCCTCAGCCTGATATTCATAGCACTTTTCAAATACTAGCATTTCTGGTGGCACAGGGGAAGGGCTGGCAGGACTCAGGACGACACGAACCCGCTGGCAGTAATCTCGGTCCAGTTGCCAACGTGGGAGAACAGTGTCTGTGGTCCCCCCCCCCAACCGAGTCTAGATGGAGACCCTGCAGCCAGATACACACGTGACGCTGTGGTGGCGTCGCTGCACCGGCCGGCTGCCCACATCTCTAATGATTTCCTTGAAAACGCCCGGAAGCGGAGTCACAAGGTCTGAGGAGCATCTCAGACCACTGACCGGCATCACCAGTTGTCTTTCCCAAAGCGCCGTCACTGGTACTTCAGCCGCTTACCCTTCCCAAGACGGGGTGATAGCCGTCACTCACGTCCCCTCATACCGTAGAGTTTAAAAAATAGCCTTAGTTTTATTGTCATTTTTTGGTCACTGCTTGTGAGGTTGAAGTGTCTGTTTCCATCCTTCCCCTATTTTTCCTATTAGGGTGATCGTCATTTTCTTAATGACTTTTGGGATCTCATAGAATAAGAATGTACCTCGGGGCTCCTGGGTGGCTCCGTCGGTCAAGTGCCCAACTTTTGGTTTTGGCTCAGGGCATGATCCCAGGGTGTGAGATCAAGCCTCTGTGCTGAGCGTGGAGCCTGCTTGGGACTTTCTCTCTCGTTCTCCTTCTGCCCCTCCCCACCCCGCTTGCACCCTCTCTCAAAATAAAAAAAAAAAGAATAGACCTGTACTCGTTAATTATTGCATGCATTTTGTCCTGATTTACCATTTGCCTTTCATTTTAGTTACGGCATTTTGGGACTGAGAGATGGTTTAAGTTTTCCTGCAGTCAAAATTGTGTATCTTTTCCTTTATGGATTTGGTGTTACGGTTTAAGAGTCTTCCAAACCCAAGAGTACGAGTTTTTTTCTAGCTCCTTTATGATTTTGTTTGTTTTTTGTTTTTTAAGATTTTATTTGTTTATTTGACAGATGGAGATCACAAGTAGGCAGAGAAGCAGGCAGAAAGAGAAGAGAAAGCAGGCTCTTTGCTGAGCAGAGAGCCCGATGTGGGGCTGGATCCCAGGACCCTGGGATCACGACCCGAGCCAAAGGCAGAGGCCTTAACCCACTGAGCCACCCAGGCACCCCATGATTTTGTTTTTTAAATGTTCACCTCTTTAATCCACTGGGAATTTATTTTGATATAAAAAATGTAGTGGAGCTTTAGCTTAACTACTCGAAAGGCTAGCCACTGATCTCAGCACCCCATTACTAGATAACCCTCTCTCTCCACTGGCTGTAAATGCCACCTCTACACTATGCTGAATTACACTCAGTGCCAGGATGGCCCTTCTCTTCTTCATCTTCAGTAACGGAACTTCCTAATTTAGCTGGGCACAAGGTTCCCCCAAATCAGAACTATGTTCCCCAGCCTCCTTTGCTGGTAGGTATGCTCACGTGGCTATGTGAGACAGGAATGTTGTATGTAACTTTCAGGACTTACCCTGAAAGAGAAGGATCATACTCTTCTTCATGTCTTTTCCTCCTTTCTGACAAGTGCGGTGACAAAGAGCATTCTGGAAGCCATCTTGGACCATGAACAGAAGTTACTTGTTGAACATTATGGCAAAATAGAAGTCTCAGTGTCGAAAGGGTTCTTGATGACTTTCTATCAGCTATGGATTATTTGCCTTGTTTTTTTTTTGTTGTTGTTGTTGTTGTTATCTTGTTGTTTATACTAGTAAATGAGAGAAAAATAAACTTCTGTACTGTTTAAACCATTATTAGGTTGTTTTATCGGTCATTGCAGATGAACCAAATTCTAACTGATGGAGATTCTTATTAAGTTCCCTTAGTATCCGCATATTCATGTAACAAATTATGCCATTTGATTTCAACATTGTAACATTTTAGTATGTGACAATGCAGACACCTGTCTTTCTTCATTTAGAATGTTTTCTTGGCTATTCTCATTTGTTATTCTTCATGGTAGACTTTATGATAATCATGTCGATTTGCAAACAAAGAAATTCTCTTGGGGTTTTGATTGAAAGTGCATTAGATTTATGAGTTAATATAAGAGCACTGACACTTTTACAATATTGGATTTTATCATCCAGGAATATGGTGTCTCTTTCTCTAATCTTTTTTATAATCCTCAATATAAGGTTTATAATATTTCCTTATATCAATTCTACATACTTTTTATATTTATTGTCAAGCATCCTTTTTATTGTTTATATTGTTAACAGAATTTATCCCCATAAATTCTTATACTAAAATATAGGTGATTTTCACAAATTCATCTTGTGTTAGAGAACAGACAAAAGTAGGTTTAAAGAAAGAACTGTTACCTCTGCCTTATACCCCAATGTCATAACTCATCTTTGGAGTACATGGATCTGTGTCTTTTATTTTTTTTAAAGACTTTATTTATTTATTTGACAGAGAGAGACACAGCGAGAGAGGGAACACAAGCAGGAGGAGAGAGAGAAGGAGAAGCAGGCTTCCTGCGGAGCAGGGAGCCCGACATGGGGCTCGATCCCAGGACCCTGGGATCATGACCTGAGCGGAAGGCAGAGGCTTAATGGCTGAGTCACCCAGGTGCCCCATGGATCTGTGTCTTAAGCAAATTCCTCAAGGGGCAATTTTGCTTGAGGAAGTCACAGCTTCATATTTGGTTAGGCAAGACTTAAAGAGGCCTGAATGACATTATTATAAAGTGAAAAGAATTTTAAGTGCCTGCAAGCAGGTTGGGGGGGGTGAGGGGCCAAGGGCCGGAAGGTGAATGGAGAGTGAGGGGTGTCTGGAGAGGGGGGTGGAGGGGACTGGAGAGAAAGAGGCTGAGATGCCCACGTAGACTGGCATGCAAAGTCAAGTTGCTGGTGTAGACTAGTGCCCAAGGTTGATACGCTAGTGTAGACTGGCACCCAAGGATTATGGTCAGTGGGAAAGTCCCCATGTTGAGGAACAAAAGATGCATTTTTAAGACAATGATGCCTTATATTCCATGTGGTCATCTACACTGTTCTGCAATAAAGAAGTCTCTTTCTCAGGTGCTTTGCCTAAACGTCCGCTATATACAACACGTTTGGGTTAACAGTGCTTTGGTGCATGAAGGAATAGGGTCACATCCAGGGTAGCACTAAGGGATGGTGGAAGAATAAAATTGTCATGAAAGGTGAGTTCAGGGCAAAAACTACGGATCAGTGAAATGCAGGAGTCACAGAGAGAGATGGGTCCCTGGGAGAGGTATAAAGTCCTCGGAGAATCTCATTTAATTGGATGCTGTTCTGTTTGAATTAAAGAGAAAGGTAATTCAGGAAGCCTGAATGACTCAGACATCCTGGTGGCAGAAATCTGGGTTACAGCTGTACTTCGTTACCTTATTATGTTATTGGTTTTCATTTCTTTTTCGGCCAATATTAAAAGATTAAATATGCAAATGAATGACAGTCACACCATAAGTGACTGTAGCACTCTGACCCACATCCTTGGCAGCGACCAACCAGGGAAGTCGAACCAGGACCTCTGGAGGGATAGGCTCAGGAATTGAGGACTCGCTCGGTGACAGCCAGCTGCCCCAGTTTCTACCCCCTATTCCAACTCAACACCAACGAGAGAAAACCAAAGATGCTCCCCAAACCGAACCCACAGGCTGCACCTCGTGAGGCTTCCCCCAGCCTCCTTGTGCCAACAGCCTCCTATTGGAACATATGAACACTCTCCCGTTTCCGCTTTAAAGCCTTCCTGTCCCTGACCGGCCTTTGAGTTTCCACAAAGCAAGGGAAGGTGGTTGACTCCCCTGAGATAGCCAGCTCTGAGCAAATAGCCTCTGTTTTCATTTGGGTGGGCTTCTTTATTTCCACAACATTCTTGGCTTTTTAACAGATAGCAGTTGTATGACAGGCGATGAAAACTTCCTCCTCTCTGACAGCTGTACATTTGCGTCTTTTCCTGTCTTATTGCGTGGGGTTGAAACCACCACCACAATGTCACCCGAGGAGGGCAGGAGCAATCACGATTTCTTACTCTTTTTATTGTATTGGGAATGTCTCTAAAATTTTGCCCATTTTTTTTTTAAGTTTTATTTATTTATTTGAGAGACACAGTGCGTGTGCATGCAGCCGGGAGGGGCAGAAGGAGAAGGGGAGAGAATCTCAAGCAGGCTTTCTGATGAGCACAGAGTCCAACAAGGAGACGGATCCCACCACCCATGAGATGGTGACCTGAGTGGAGATCATGACATTCGACTGACTGAGCCACCCAGGCGCCCCTAAAGTTTTGCCTTAAATCCAACATTGCCCATTGGTTTGAAATGAATATTCCTTTTCCTATTAATAAGTGTATTTTCAGCTCGAGTTTACTTTCTTTTTTAATATCAGAAAGCAGTGTTTATAGTGTCTGTTGAGTTAATCTTTTAATTTTTCTCTTTATGGGCAATAACATATTAATAGATGTTCTAATTTTGGTCCTTACTATATCCTTATAAAAATAAACCTACACCATCACAGTGTGTTATTCTCTTAACACAGTGCTGCATTTAATTGGCTAATATTTTATTCAGAATTTTTGTGTCTATATTCATGAGTCAGGTTGGTCTGTAATTTTCTCTTTTTGGTGCTATTTTAGTCAGACTTGGGCTGGAAATCTATCTCTTTCGCCATTAATATTGTAAAGTCTCCTTACGCTTTCTGCTAGCATTAACAACCGGCTGTTGGTTCGAACTATCTGTTTCTCGGCATGTTAAGGGACTGTATCTAGACCTGCCATAGGGAAGATGCGGTTCTTCAGCGATGATCTACGACCTATCCCATGCTTCTTACTTTTCTCAGACCTACATTCTTTTGAGTCAGTTTTGATCCTTGTATTTTCCCATAAATTTGCCATTTTGTTAAGATTTGCAAATAATCTGGCTTAAAGTTTTATCTAGAATTTTTAAAAATTTGCTCCCTATTTGTGTGATTATAACCTTTAGTTTTAATCTGTGGCTGTTACCTCTAATTTGGTTCATTTTGGTTTTCTTTTTTTTTTTTCTTCCCCTATAGGTACAGAGTTTTGTTTGTTTGTTTTAGATTTTTATTTGGTGTATAGTTAGGGTTTTCCCAAGACAAGGGTTTGAGTTCAAGCAGGTTCTGTTCTTTTCTTTTCTTTCCTTTCTTTCTTGCTTTCTCTTTCTTTTTTTAAATTTAACTAAACTCTATGCCCAGGATGGGGCTCGAACTCCCGACCCTGAGAACGATGCTCTTTGAGTCTCATGCTCTATGGACTGAGCAGCTACCAGGCGCCCCTGAGTTGAAGTGGTTTGTTTGGTTGTTGTAGGGAAACACTGGGCGGGGGGCGGGGCAGCAGGGAGGTGACCCTGGGGAAGGAAAGCAGCCGAAAAAGGATGAATTGTTCCGCCATCCACCCCCGGAGGGAGGGGCTGGAATGTGATCCCGGGGACTCTGGGGAGCAGAAGCATGTCTCAGAGGCTTCCCACCGGAGGGACGGTGGAGTCGAGTGATTCACACACAACTCCAACAGTTGTTGGTTGAGGGCTACTGTGCATGGCGGTGGGGTGTGTTGGGGGGGCTTAGGCATCTGCAGAAAGGCCTCCCACAATCTCAGAAAAAGCCGTCGTGTCTTGCAAAGGGATGCAGGTCCTGGCGCTGGGATTTCTCCCGAAGACCCCGAGGGATGGAGCCCTCGATGTACTAGGACCCGCTGCTCCCCAGGCCCTGGGGCTGATTTGCCACATCTGCTCTTTCACGGGTTTCCAATTAATTCCATCTCTTAGCTTTTTAATTTATTTCTTCTCTTTTTTTTTTTTTTTTTGTTAAGCTTTAATGTTCCTCTTTTTAACCTCTTCAATTACATGCTTGTTTCATATTTTTTTACTCTCAATTTGAGAGAAGCCTGGAAACTTCAGCCCCTCCTGCTCCCCTTCCAACATACAGGGAGTTGCGGGGGTGGGGGGGGGCTGGAGATTGAGTCAATCACCGATGGCCAATGACTGAGCAATCATGCCTTCACAGAAAACCCCATAAAGACCCTAAATGATGGGATTCGGGCAGCTTCTGGGTTGGCAAACACACCGTGTGCTGGGCAGGTGGCTCCGGCCCACCCCGCGGGGACACAGGCTCCCAGATGCGGGACTTCTCAGGACCTTGCCCTCCGGCCATTTCCTTGGCTTGTTCACTTGTGAGCTTTATGATAAAAGAGAATCTGAAGCATATTAAAACTCCGAAGAGCTTATTTGAGCAAACATGGTTTGGTAGCGGCGAGACGCGCTCTGCTGAAGACCCGGCAGGGACAGAAGCAAGCAAGGAAGCATCGACCGGCTGCAGCTTCAAGCTCGTGGGCTGTTTGTGTCGGTGTTTGTCCTTGAGCTTTGGCTTCCTAACCTGGAGGCATTTGTGAGCTTAGATCTGGGTTCACTCTCTAGGCCATCAGGGAGTTGGAACTACCTCAGTCTCAGGGCCTCCTTGTCTAATTAACAGAACCGTAATAAATCACAATTGCAAATGTAGAATTTTCCGGATTCTGGGAGTTTTCCAGCAAATTATGGGGCCTGGTTGGGGGTGGGTTGGTGGGAATCCCTGATTTTGTAGCCACGTTGGGCAGAAGTGCGAGTGAGCCAGGAACTGATTTTGAAGGGAAGACAGCGGAATGGGACTGAGCCCGGCCGCCCGTGGGTCCGGGGCTAGCTCGCGCCCCGCATCTGTGCACCTAGTGCTGGAATCCCAGTGAAGGGCGGACACCCCACTGGCGCCAGACGAGCAGAGAACAAGACAAAACCCTCATGCTTGGCAATGATGGAATTTACTTGTAATGCATGTGTGTGCTTGCAATTAAGAAACACTCGTCATTTAGGCGTAGACCTGTCCCTGCCCGGCCTCATGGCTGGTGGGGCCCGTGAACGTCCGACGTGATTCCTGTTCCTCCTTTGCTGCTGCTGCTGGCCCTCGTGCTTGGCTCCTCGGGAAGCCCGCCGTCTCACCGGACCCCATCTGCACCCTTCCTGGCTCCTCCCCGGGGCCTCCCCTTGCATTGGCCTCTGTCTGTGCAAGAGCAGGGGAAGCTGCAGAGCGTGGGGCGGCGGGGAGGGACGGTTGTGCTTCCTCGAGGAAGAGGAAGAGAGGTGAAAACCACCCTGTCGTCTTTCTCCAGCCTTGTCCTACCTGAGCTTGTCTCAGAGAGATGCACTGATGTTTCCGGCACGTGTTTGCTGTCTTCTTTGAACGTTGGTTAAAGCAGAGTTTTCAAACAGATGAAAGCCCTATTCTCATGCAACTATAAAATAAACCATGTCAAAAATTGTATTCGGCCAACTCACGAATTAAAATGGAAACCAGTAAGGTGTTCAAACGGGCTCAGACCATGTGCAAGAACTAGATATACATACATAGATAGAGTTAGGCAATTTACTTTTAAAAAATATTTTATTTATTTATTTGACAGAGAAAGAGAGAGAGAACACAAGCAGGGGGAGAGGGAGAAGCAGGCTTGCGTCTGAGCAGGGAGCCCGAGGCGGGGCTCAATCCCAGGACTCTGGGATCATGACCTGAGCCGAAGGCAGAAGCTCAACCCACTGAGCCACCCAAGCGCCCCAACAGATACGCAATTTAATAAAGAAGTGTTAAGTTGAGATTGTTGGATTAGATTCAGAACCCCTTTACGGTTGGGTGCCCCACCTGGCGATAGATTATCTACTGAATGGCGAGCTTCACGCGAGCTTCCTCAGTCTTGCAAAATGACTCGACGATAGGCATTGAGCCCAGCGCTGCTCTGGGAGACACTTAGAAATCTCTTTGGCCTGAGTTACAGATCGTTTTTGTGACAGACATGTCATTTTCCACTTTTCACTAATTATTTCTGGCCTGGGTGGAGGTAGGGGACTTGCCCTCGTCCTTAAATATTCACGCTGGGCTGGGGCGACGTCCCAGGAGACTTTCCCATTTCTCTTACTGATGGGTTATTGGCAGGCTCCGCATCGTCTTGGCTAAACGAGGTGTCTTCGGTTATGAAAGCAGCTTCTCCGACATATATTACAAATGTCTTATTCATTTAAAAAATGCAAACACCCGAGCTCAAATACAGGAGAACTGCAGGATGTACTTGTTTCAGGAGTAAATCCGAGAACATACTAAGCCAGAGAGCACATTGCCTAAGAAAGAAGGCTGCGCTCGCCGGTCGGTGCCTTTGCCGCCGGGAAGGGGATGAGCGGAGCCCCGGCTCGGCTCGCGCTGTTAATCTCAGCTTTCCTGTGCGAGCATCTCAGCATGCTGAGTGTGACGTGGTGTTGAAAACACATACATTTTTGAGCCACATGGTCTCTAAATGAAAGCCACCTACTTCAACTCGTACCATAAGCTCCAGTCTAGAAGGGAGAAACCTAGCTCTCACGTCGGCTTGCTTCAGGGATTTTCTCGGGTAATTTTAACACTGAATTTCCTCTGCCTCGCGCCACGTCTGCAGATGCTGTATGACTTGTTTTCTTGCTGCGGAACAAACTGCCACAGGTTTAGCTGCTTGAAAAACACACACGCTCATCAGCTTACCAGGTCAGGAGCCCGGGCGTGGCTCAGCAGAGTCCTCTGCCAGGGTCTCCCCAGAGGGCAGTCGGGGTTTTAGCGGGGTTGTGCTTTCATCTGGCAGCTCGACTGCAGGCACGTCTGCTTCTGAGCCCATCGGAGTCACTGGCAGCATCAGTTCCTTTGTGGTCACAGGTCTCCGTGCCAGCAGCAGGCTCTGCTCGGTTCTCTGCTGTGTAGACTTCTTCCAAATGGCTCATACTTCATCAGGTCACCAAGGAGAGCCCTCTGACTTCAGGCAGGACCTAGTCCTTCACTTAAGGACTTCCACCTGATTAAGTCAGGCCCACCCCCAGACCGCCTCTTTTTACTAACACAAAGTCAAATGCTCTGGGGCCTTAATTACGGCTGCAGAATTCCTTCCCCTCTGCTGTGCTCTGTGGTTGGAAGCAGGTCACAGGTCCTGCGCATGCTCAACAGGACAGCCTACCGAGCCTGCACGCCAGGGGCCAGGAGTCCTGGGGTCACTCTAAGGGTCTATAGGCCACAGACCTTAACCACCATTGCAGTCAGGGGCTGGCCAGAAAAACAACCAGCACACTAGGCAGGTTAGCAGAAAATAGTTAATGTAAGCAGTTGGTTAAATAGTTATTGGAGGACTAAAACAAACGTGAGGTAGGAAGGTAACAAGAGAAACAGGTGCAGGAAGCAGCTGCCCTCCGGGGCTGGGGCACAAGGGCTGAGGTCAGGGTTCTGGGCTGTGAGCTTGGAGAGCTGCTGTTGCCACTGTTGGGCCCCTTCTGCGAGGAGCAGCAAGCCTGGGGAGGAACCTCGCTCCCTCCCCCTGCCTTCGGGCCTCTGCCCTGCATCCCTGCTGGCGGAGCCCAGCAGTCTCAAGCCGGCAGAGGGGAGACATAATCTGCAGAGCCAAGCAGGGAAGGGCACACTTGGAACCTCCAGACGGTAGCTTCCTAAGCAGTGCACACGGTCCTAAGGTAAGCTTGCCCAAACCTAGGCGCATGAAAACCGCACTTGGCCTTCTGGTCTAATATGGGCAGCGCTGGGATTTGAGGGGGTCACGGGCTAATACCTCTCTGTCCTGGGCTTGACGTCGAGCCAGCCCTGGGAGCATCCGTGGTTAGAAGAAGGAGATACCCATCTCGGCTTTATCGCCACCAGGCTCGGGTGTCAGGTGTGAGGCCCTCAGTGCTCGCCAGCGTCCCAGGGGCGGGACTTACTGCCGTGGCCTGCGGGCTCCCCAGGTTGGTCCTGTGGCGCATGCGCTCTGGAGGCCCAAGGACAGGCGGGGAGGCGTGGGAGCGAAGCCCACCAGGCCCCGGGGTGGGAGAGGCCTGGGGGGGTCCCCGGTGGGGGCTCCTCCCCGCCGGAAAGGGAGGGGCACGCGAGGAGTGTTTCAGATTTGGGGACCTGTTTGGTAACATCCTGGCTCTGGTTAGAGATCGAGAAACTCAGATTTTTTTCCCCCTAAGTTGGAGGCACTTTTTGTTTTAAATCGTGGTAAAATAGCCGTAACATATTTACCGTTTTAACCATTTTTAAGTGTGCCGCGCAGTGGCGTGGGGTACGTTGACCCTGATGCACGACCCTCCCCACCACGACCCCCAGGACATCCCAGACCACCCCCTGCACCGTTCATCAGGGAGTCCGCCTCTGCCTTCGACATCGGCCTGGAACCCGGAATCCGCTTTCCGCCCTAGGCGCGGGGCTCCTCTCCCGGCTGGGTCCCACAGTAGTTCCCATTTTGCGTCTGGCTTGTTGCATGGAGCACGGGGTCCTCGAGGTTCATCCCTGCGTGCAGCTTCTGTCCAAACGCTCTCTTTTTAGGGCGGATGCTGTTCCGCCGCGTGGGGGGACCCCGTTTTGTTCCCCGCCCATGGACCCTTGGGTAGCTCCCGCATTTGGCCACCGTGAATAACGCTGTCTTGCAAACACTGTGAACATGGCTGTCCTAATGTCTGTCTGGAGGGGCTGCCTTCAGTTCTTCGGGGTCTATACCCAGAAGGAGGATGGCTGGATCTGTGTTAATTCTCTGTTTGGTAGGAACACAGACCTTCATGGGGATGGTGAGGGGTGTCCGGAGGGAGATAGGAGCAGGGAGTGAAGTGGGCATCACCCAGGCCTACTAGTGGGGAGTGGGCTCCGCAGACACGGGAGCTGGCAGCCCTCACCTTCAGGCGGTGAGTCCCACCCCGGGCATCTGGGCAGGGTCCGATGCCCACTTCAGTGCCACACTTGGGACTGGTCACAAGAGTCGAGCGGGACCTGTTTGCCCAGCCCTGTCCTCTGTGGACTGTCCCCTGTCTTGAGGGCTGTGTGCGCGTCTCCAGGGACAAAGTGGAGGGGGAGCCATGCTGGGAGGTTCTGGTCGCCGGCCGCTCTGGGGCCAGAGGAGCAGGGAAAGCGTGTGGAGGCCGACGGTTCTGGAGGCTGACCGTTGTCAGCCCCAGCCTCCACCTCCAGACAGGGTTAAAGGTCCTCTTCGTGAGCATCGCCCGAACCGCGAACGGTTGCATGGAGCCAGCTGGCGAGTGAATGTTTTGGAACAGATGGCAGCGATTAAAAGGACAGTCCAGCACGGGGCGGGGGTTCTGGCACCTGCTGAAACCCGTGTAAGGATGTGCTTCTGGCTCACCGTGAGTCTCAAAGGCTGAGAGGCAGTTCCCCTCGCCGCAGCCCTGGGGCTGGGATGCACGCTATGTCTGAGCCCAGCCAGACTTGCAGTCCTGGTCTAGTCGTACTGGACAGTCACCAACGAAGGGTGATCCCCAGAGCATCCCGGGGTCAGCATCATGGGTGTGCCAAGAGAAGCAGCAGGTGAGCCCCGGAGTGGGGGCCGCTTCTCCGAATGCGTCCAGCTTTCCTCTGTACCTTGGCCAGCAGGTGCCAGAGATGCCAAGGACGCTGCCCGGTGGAAAGACAATGGGAGCCACAGTCAGAAACCTACATGTTCTAACAGCTACTTTACCATGAGGCTAATGGCAAGGGGACAGGAAACAGGTGACATTAATGTTAATCATTTTGTTACGTATCCAGTACATCCAGAATATGATCATTTTGATGTGTTCCATAGAAGAACGATTGGGCTGTGTTCTTCTCGGTATTGAGTATTTAACATTAGGATGTATTTTGCTTGTGGCATCCCTCAGTCCGGACGGGCCACGTTTCCAGTGCTCAGAGTTCCCCGTGGCTTGTGGCACTGTTGCTGCGGGTAGTGCACAGTCACTGCCGTGACGGGGATTAATCACTTAACCCTCACTGACTCCCGGGTAGCAATGCTTCGAGGTGGCTGCTGTCTCCCGAGGACCGCAGGTGTGTCGGTTTGCGGACCCCTTCTTCGGTCTTTAAAGAGTCTGTCCCAGAGCATCTTCTGTCCCTGATAGCGCTTCCCTCGGCATCCGTCGTCACCGGGCCGCCTTTGATGGTGACCTCTCCAGAGTCCCTTTTCTAAGGACCCCGTGGGGACATCAGGTCTTTCCAGATCACCCAGGATCATGTCCCCACGGCAAAATCCTTATTTGAATTACATCTGCAAAGTCTCTTTTTGTCATAGAGTGGAATGGTGATAGGTTCGGGGGTTAGGGCTTGGAAACATCTTGAGGGGATGTGATGCAGCCTGCCTGGAGCGAGGGGGCCTCCCTTTTCATAATCACAGCAGGGGGACGCTGAGCCTAGGCCACTTTCCCCTCCCACTTCTCACCCTCCGTGTTGTCAGAGAGCCCTGCTCCTGCCAGGGGCCACTGCCTGTTGCTGGGGGAGGTATGGCCACTGCTGTGCCTCCCCCGCCCTGGGGGCTTGCAGCTGAGAGTGACCCTGTCTGGATTTACATGCCTCCCTCCTCCGAGGGAGCTGGAGATGTGTGAGGAGTTCTTATTGCTGCTTTTTTGCTTCTAATTTTGGGGGCAGAAGAGGGAGGAGACTGGCAGCATAATGGACCCAAAGAGGCACCTCTGTCCTCCAAGGAGGGACCTCAAATGTCATGCAACCTTTTCCCCCAGCCCTGCCCTGCCACCACCCTGCTCTGCTGTGTCCTCGCTGACCCTGACTTGCAACTGAAGCTTAACCTCTCGAGCAAGTCATTTCCTTTCTAACAAAGATCTTTCCAATGAATTCATTAAAGTCCCTTAGTAGCAAGTAATAGAAACGGACATGAATTAACTCATGAAAAAAAAAAAAAAAACGTGGCCAGGAAACATCTTCTTGGGGAGATCTGATCTCTTGCTTTTCCTGGTAACTTGGGGACCCCTTCTCCAGAAAGGGAAGCCTCCCTGTCCACCTCTGAACCCCAGCCCACACTCACGCCCGGGATACTTCAGGCTGCGGTTCCTCAACTACCCACCCGTCCTATGCCCCTGGCTGCCCGCAAGGGACGGAGCCTCGCAGACCTGTGGCTGTCCCGGGGCAGGTGCTGAGGGCAGGGTACGACCCTGAGAGAGGAGCCTGTCCCGAGCAGGACGGCAGGACGTAAGTGGCACCTTCAGGGTTGTTCTTCTGTGTGGGTATCTTGGGGGGGAGGGGTGCGGGGAAGGGAGGGGGAGGAGAATGTCTGGGGAAGGAAGGATTACGGGGCCCTTCCTGCGAGCACGCCTGGCACCACCGTTCTCGCGGGCGGGCGGGAGGAGTTCGCAGCAGCAGCAGCAGCAGCAGCAGGAGAAACACAGAGGAGCAGCAGACGTGTTGCTGATCGGCCCCAACCCCCTTGGCCTTGGTCTTGCTCCGAGGGTCCCAATCTTCAGTCCCACCCTTATTTTCTCCCGATTTTCTTATTTCTCCTGCTCCCGCCCCATGCTCCATGCAGACCCGACCATGGATGTTTCCTGAAGCATCCTGTGACTTCGCTTCCCCGTGTCTCCTTCCTGTCACCGCCTTCACAGGCAACGCATCCCGCTTCGGGCTGCCAGCAAATCCCTTCCGGATGCCGGCAGAGCCCTCCGACGCGGTGGGCTGCCTCCCCCTCCCAGCTCTCCTGCTCCCCCCGCCTCGGCTTTGTGTGTCTGTGTGTTTGGTCTTGCGTGGCCAGGCCGCCTGGGAATGGGGCTGCCGTATGCCATTTGGTCCCCATTTCTAGCCAGCACAGTGCCTTCCCTGTGGCAGCATTAAAGAGATCTTTGTTGAGTTGAACTGGAGTAGAAGAAGATGTTATTTTGTCTGTGTCATTCATGGCATAGAGACCCACGAGGGGCTCTTCCAGTCAAGAAGGTATCTTTCTGGCGCCCGTCCTTTGACTCTTAACTCCTGCCCTTTGAAGCTTAGATTGATTTAAAGCCCTTTGCTTTAAGTGTTTAAGCACATTTACTGAAAGGAGCACACGGCCTCATCTAAGCCTGCCGGCTCGGGAAGATTTACATTTTCCGGGCACATTTACAGACGTACCAGAATGGTTTCTAAGAAGATATGATGTGGTTTCCTCTTATCTTCCTAGCACTGTTTGCATATTAAAAGAAGAACTTGCGGAACATAGTGACCAGAAAGAAATCAGCGAGATTTCATGTGTGGGGCGGGGTGGACGCCGGAGACATGGGATTGGAGGGGCTTCTGTGAAACCACTCGGAGGACACCAGCCCGCAGCTTCCGCTTCCCCTGCTCTGTAACCCCTGCGACCACTCCGCCTACCCACCCCACTTCTGCAAGCGTTCCTTCTGGCAGCTGTGCCCAGCAAGCCACAAGGGGACAAGGGGAACTGAACGTGGCCAGTCACAAGGTCAAGGGACAGAAAGCTGCAGCCTCACGGGACCCATGTGCTAACATCCGGGGTTCGGGGGTACCTCGCCGTGAGCACAGATGAATCCCCTGCACCACAAAACCCGAAGCAGCCTGTGTTGCCACACAGTCTAATGGGGTGTTTTCTGGGAGTGGTTTGGAGAGAAGACGGAGTGAGAGGAACCCCCCTTCCTGCCGGAGCAGAGAGCCGGTGTGCTGCTTGGTCGATGTATTTGCAGGGAAGCGTTGCCTTCTTAGACAGGACCCGAATTCAGGGCTTAGCCAAGTTGGGCCTGGAGCCCATTTCTCCGGTTCGTGGGGAGGGGCAGCTGGACCCCAGAGACCCGACACTCTCCCCGCCCCTGAGGCTCGCCTTCTCTCAGAGGCTCGCCGTGCTTCACTGCCAATGCCCCCTGTGCTGGGCTTTGGGGGACCTGTTTTCCCTCTCCCACGTGGCTGACCCCTTCAGACAAGTACGTAGTGAAGACTGGGGTAAGCAAAAGAGAAACGTGAGGGAAAGACAGAGAGTACGAAGAATCGGTCTTCCCAGACGTGACTTGGGCATCTTCAGCTGCCTCCCTCCTGAGCTCCGGGCGTGCCTGAGTGCCGTCCCGGCGGCCGTCACCCAGGGGACTCCAAATTGGAGCCAGGCTGCCGAGGGACTGGGAGTCCTTTCTGCCTGCCGGACGCACCTCATCGGAGCAGGGGCCTGCGTGGAGAGCTGCTCTTCCGCAACTCCGACCCTGGAGTCCGGCTCTCCTCTGCAAACTGCTCCTCTCCGACCCCGGGGATTGTCCCGCTTGCTGCTGCTTAGAGGACGAGGTGGCTGTGCTCGGTCTCCTTTCCATGTGCCTCCCGAGGCAGGGAAGCCAGAGAGCGGGGAGCCTCCAACAGCAGTGGGAGCCAAGGCCGGCGTGAGCTCTTCCACGCGTGTGGTCACGTGGACGCCAGGTGTGTAACTCGGGGAGAGGATACGCTCGGCTCTTTTCCGGGGCCGACGGACTCCCCCACTGGGCTGAGCTCAATCTGTCGCCGTTCCCTGTCATAAACCACAGTAGTGAATGTAAAAGCTTCCAGCGTGTTCTAGGAATCCTTCTAGCAGATCACCGAAGCCCCGGTGGTTCTGGGAACCTCTGCAGCTTGTGCTTGGTGGGCCGTGTTCTCTGACTGCACCTGCGGCGAGCCTCTTGCGTGTGGTCTGCGAAAGGCTGCGAAAAGCTGCCAGTCCGTCGGGGGAATGAGCCAAAGCCAGCAGGGTGGAAAGAGGAGCCAGAGCCAGGAACGAGGTCAGGATCCAAAGGGCACACGTCAGCGCTCTGTCCTGGCAGTGGCCAGGCCGCCGGTGTGGCTGTCCCCTGATGGCAGCGAGGTCTATGGCATCACAGGACAGGTCTATGCCCATCTCAAGGCAATGGCAAACTGCGTCTCTCACTGCGTCTTGTCCATGACCCCCGGACTATTCCTGCTTCATGCCCCTCCACACAGGCTCTGGGCCCCGCGGCCAATTGCTTGGGAAGGGCCAGTGGGCAGGGTCCCTGCGGGATGTGGTTTGGCTTTCTGCCGTAACCGGGCTGGTGATTCTCCAAGGCCGGGGCAAACTCCCCGCACCCCAGCTGTGATAACCTCGGCTAGAGCTGACCATGCTCAGAGCGGGGTGAGGTATTCTCTTGCGATTTGAGAGCTACAAAGTTGGTAAAACAACAACAGCAACAACAACAAAACACCAACACAGTATTTTAAAGAATTTCTAGTATAGTGGGGGGATGGTTTTTGAAAGGCAAGTTCTCCCCTGCCCCCCAAGAAATCTTTCCATAAGCCCAACATGTAAGTAAGAGGGAGGAGGTCTAGAAGCCCCTCTCCCTGCTGTCCTGTCCGTCAGTCCCCAGTGGGCGCCCCCAGGGGACCCTGAGGGCCCCGGTTGCTGCCGTGGGGTTTACGACGAGAGGGGCTTCACTCTCCAGCTCCCACCAGAAAAGTCCACTTGTGTTTCACAAACTGGGTTTCTCTTCATACTTCCTTTGAGGAAGCGGCCGTGTGGATATTTTTGAACATTGAGAATCCCCCGGTCTGAAGGTAGAACTGGGTGGCACAGACTTCGGGGGACACGGAACCAGGCGAGCTTTTGCAAAGCGTCGAGTTCGGACCCGGCCCCATGCTCCTGCTGCGCGCCCTCCCAGCGCGCAGTCAGCCGGCCTGGCGGTCCGCGGCCCCAGGAGCTGTCCGTTCCCGGGACCAGTCTCCCCCCGCTTCTCCCCCTCCCACAGAGCGGCCTGCTGGGAGCCGCTAATTCTCCACTTCTCCTTATGACCTTCCAGTTCCTCTTCTAGTAGATGGGGGTCCCCAAGGCCTTCCCCACTCCTTACGCATGTCCACAGATTGAGGGGACATGGCTCATTGTTGGTGTCTGTTACAGGCTGCTGCCCCCTCGGAGAAGGGTACCCTCTCAGTTCCAGGAGATGGCTTGGCCCCCAGGCCGCCTTCGGTGCTCTGGCTCAGGCCCCAGAGAGCCCCTCTCTTGTCTAGGAGGAAAGATTTGACCCAGAGGGCCCGCTGAACCCACTGGGTGTCATGAAACCTCTCTAGGGAATCTGCTCTTTGGGGAACTGGATGGGGAAGAGGGAGCCGTTTTTTATCTGAGATGAGGAGCGCAGCATTTCTCGGAAAGTATTTAGTGTGTTGGGGGGCGCCGAGTGGCGGGGAGGACCAGGTAGCCCTGGAGAAGGGGAAATTGAGGTCGCCTTCGGAGTCCCAAATCAGTACATTGACCAATTAGTGGATCCGGGATGAGATTTACAAATCATCCCCAAAGAAACAAATGATCCAACGGAAGTACCTGCCTTATTAGAAAAACAAGACGGGGTGCTTGTGGACGCATTGCAACGACAGTCACAGAGGTGACTCCTGACGGTGGCTGCTGGCTTCTGTCTGGGGCTCTGACAGTCGACCCGTGGCGGCCCAGTGGCCTGGCTGAAGGAGCACCACGGAAATGGGCACGGCGGGTTGTCACGAAACTGTTGGACCCCGACCGCCTCTGTGCCCCGAATCCCATGCTCCCGGCAGCCTTCTGTTGATAACCCCTCAAACTGACTGTCCCTGTGGGACACGCAGGGGCCGGAGGGCTACTGCTGGTGTGGGGGATCCCAGCGCGCTCAACCGCGTGGATTTCTGGCCCCCGTCCCGGGTCATGACTTGGTCTGGCTCAGTTCTCACTTTATTACCTAATGTCAGGTGCCTCGTGAGCGCAGTAGGTAGCGCGTCAGTCTCATATTACCCAATGTCATGGATTTGTTTGCTTCTCCTCTGTTGCCGGTCTACCCCAGCCCCACTCAGTGATGGGGCCTCCACGTTTTCCTGCGCACGGCTGCTGTCCCCATCCTGGGCAGCGTCTGGCACTCACCCGGAGCTTCGTAAATACTTGTAGGACGAGGGGGTCATTGTATACATCAGCTCGTGACCGCTGCGGTGATATCAGGCAGCATCCCAGGTTCTGGTCAATTCTGGGATGTGGAAGAGCTGGAGTTCTGAGCCTGGGATGCGAGAGCCGGGGTCGGATCCAGGTGAGTTCCGTGAGAAAAACAGCATCAGGCACAGAACTGCGTGGGCTGCCCACCACGGCTTTCTTTCTTTTTTTTCCTTTTAAAAATTTATTTAAATTCAATTAGCCAACTCGCAGTACATCATTAGTTTCAGAGGTAGCGTTGAATAATTGGTCAGTTTTGTATAACTCAGCCCAGTGCTCATCCCATCGCGTGCGCTCCTCCACGCCCCTCATCCACCCCCCCCCCCCCCCCCCCCCCCCCCCCCCGCCCCGTTACCCCACCCCCACCCAGGCCCCAGCTTTATTCTGCACCCTCCTCTTTGAGCTTCGAGTCTTCAATACAACGAGCAAACAAATACAAATACAAACTAATAATTCCACCAACAGCGACAACACTTACTGAGGTTTTTTTTTTTTTTTTTTTTAGAGTTTTTTTTTTTTTTTTTGACAGACAGAGATCACAAGTAGGCAGAGAGGCAGGCAGAGAGAGAGAGAGGAGGAAGCAGGCTCCCTGCTGAGCAGAGAGCCCGATGCGGGGCTCGATCCCAGGACCCTGAGATCATGACCTGAGCCAAAGGCAGCGGCTTAACCCACTGAGCCACCCAGGCACCCCTTTACTGAGGTTTTTCTGTGTTCTGGGACATCACCAGACACAGGTCTGTTACCTGCAGAATTACTCCAGTCCGGTCTGGTCAGCAAGACACCAGGTGACCCAGGACTGGGCTCAGCTCTGCCTTGTGCGACCTCAGACCTCTTGATGCCAGGCCCTCTGGTTTTTGTTTTTGCCTTTTGTGGTTTTGATTTGTAAAATAAGGGGCTGGACAAGACCAGTAGATTCTAAACTCTTTTTCTTTTGGCAATAGCGCCCTCGCATCCAACAAGTTCTGCTTCATCACCCCCCATGTCCACGGATAAAGCAGACGGGTCAGGTGCAAGTTCCCAGGCCTCACACCTGTTTCCCATCTCCTGGGAGACGGTGCTCCCAAATTCCCCGGGGGGCCCCCAGGAGGACAGACTGAAAGCCCCAGAGACCCTCTCATGTTCTAGGAAACCCAGCCCAAGAAGGTGGCAGTCTCACTGCCCTACTCATGGGGAGAGAAAGCTTTTGTGACAGAAGACAAAGGCTAATGACGGGGGAGGCTGGGGAACTTCCTCTCGGTTTCAGTGAAACACAAGAACAGAGTGTGGTGTTCTCAAACTTAAGCGCACACTGGAACCCCCAGGGGACCTTAAGCAGCAGGTGGATTTGCGGCCCCTCCCCCCACAGCCTCCCCCTGATTCCTTGGGGCTGGAGTGGAGCCAAAGGAGCCAGCCCTGGGGCGCCTGCGTGGCTCAGTGGGTTGGGCCTCTGCCTTCAGCTCAGGTCATGATCTCAGGGTCCTGGGATCGAGCCCCGCATCGGGCTCTCTGCTCAGCAGGGAGCCGGCTTCCCCCTCTCTCTTTGCCTGCCTCTCTGCCTACTTGTGATCCCTGCCTGTCAAATAAATAAAAAAAAAAAATCTTTAAAAAAAAAAAAAAAAGGAGCCGGCCCTGTGACCAGCCCTCCCTGGCACTGCGTGTGACTTTGCCTGCACGTGCTCCAAACCGCGTTCTGGGAACCAGAGCGCCTGACACAGAAGTGGAAGGACGGGGGCGTGTGGGAACCCAGTGTGGGATCTGGGATGCACGAGAGACGAGGAAGGAGTTCCCCGCCAGAGCATGCAAGGGGCTGCGCCTGGCCCTTGCCTCCCGGACCGGGGCTCACTGGTCCTGCCAGAGAACGTTCTGGAATAACCTGTTCATGTCCTGTACCATAGACTCCCTGTGTGTTCTCCTCCATCGTCGCAGACCCTGGCCAACGGCACGGGGGCTCCGGGGCCTCCTGGCACCAAAGCCCTTGGTCTCTCCACTTCACCAGCGGTCATCGGCAGGCACAGCTCGCAGGCACGGACCCTCCCGGTGCGCCCGGCTCATCTCATTCGTCGTCTCATTCCGTTCCCCGCTGCCCCGAGGAGCAGGTGTGGTGAGCAGCTCCCTGCAGGCCGCGGATCTGCGGGTCGTTCTCTTACCCCTGGCCCCCCCGCCGCCCGCCAGATCTGCGGGGCACTTCTTTGGCCAGATAAGCTAAGGGTGGCCCGGGACTCAAAGCTTAGCCAGCTCATGGATAAGACTTCGCTCCTGTTCTAGAGTAAACACATAATGTGTCCTGCAAACAGGACCCTTTCTGAGAGTGAAAAGGGGCATTGCAGGTAATCGGGCGGGGACAACAGGCTTAAACTGGGACAGCCCCCAGACACCTGGACGCAGAGTCCCCTCATCTGTTTCAAAGCCTGTCCTTTCTCCTAAAACACCTGCCTTGGACGCACCTCCAACCTCGGTTTCAGCCAATAATGTGGTCTTCACTTTGCAGGGGAGATGGAACCGCCAGGCAGGGCTCCCCTTGACGTGCCGCAGACACACCGACCTCCCTCTCCGGCCGCCTGACTCGGCTAAAACACCACCTTGCAACCTAAGGTTGGGTCTTCCTGCTGGGCTCCGAGTCTGAGCTCCCTCCCTTCCTCGGGGGCCAGTGGGGCCGCGCTTCGTCCCCTGGCTCCTTTATGTCCGGCTTCCCCATCCCCACTCCCTGCTTGTTTCTCTTCTCAACATTTAAATATGTTCGGATCTCTCCCATCTTAAAAAAAACCAACAGCGATACAACTTTCCCTCTACCCCACGCTCTGCTTTCCCCTCCCTGCTGTATTTCTCCTGCCTCTGAAAGGCGAATGCTGGCGAGGGGGGGCCCTTACAAGCCCAAGCTGCCCGTGAGGCCCAGGGGCTGGCTCTTGCCCCTCTCCTGGCAGCGCCCGCCACCCCCCTGCCCGCTTCCGCTCAGCTCCTCCAACCCAGTCTCTCGGTCCTACCAGGCAGATCCCTGTGCTTCCGTGGGTGTGGCTGTTCTCTCCCACCTTGGGGACCCCGTGAGGGCCGGTCCCTCCTCCGCAGGGAGGGCTGCTGTCCCCTCTGTCCCCAGTGGCCGCTCTGGGTACACCTTCCTGGTGCGGCTGAGAAACCAGCCTTTTAACCCTGACACAACAGAAGGCAGACCGGGCAGATGGAATAAAATCGAAGGCGCGCACATCTCCACCGGCTTTGCTGTGAGAGGGAGGTGACTTGTTGGGGACTTACCTGATGGCTCCTCCAGGGTCATGGTTTGCTGTGTGAGTCCCCGTCTTTCCAGACCTAAAGAGAAGCCAAGGAGAGAGACTGATGAAGGGTTTGGCCTTTTGTCGCTGCCCCCAGCCCTCCATCAGAGCAGGACTTGCTTCTCCCGGTTCCTCTTTCCCAGGGCTGTTACGGCAGGAGAACTGGGGTGGGGGCTTATTCCTTCTCAGTGACGGATTTGCCCATAAAATCCAGGGCATCTAAATTTTACTGGCTCAACTACCTTATCATGTACTATTGTGCCATAATCTAGGTCCCTCCCAGAGCAGGGCCTTGGACATGGACTTGGGTGGAGGACGTCTTTATGGGAGGTGAGCTCGGAACCAAGCGGAAAGGATGAGGAACACACGCCTGGACCCGGGAACAGGAGAAAACGAACGAAGGGTGTGTCGATGGCTGGGAGCGCTCTGGGGTCTGCACTCTCCCCCCACGTCCCGCGGCACTGCGCCTGGGCTGAGTGGCCTTCCGCTCCTTCCCTGAAAGCCCGGAAGGGAGCAGCAGAGGTGCGCACAGAGGGCGCGGAGGGGAGCCCTCACGCAGCTGTCCGCTGCGCCCCAGGCTGCAGGAAGGGAACCCCCGCAGGATGTTAGCTGGAAGCTCCCTGCGGGGTCCCACCACGGGGCTATGGGACAGGGGTCAGCAGACCAGCAGGAATGAAGGGGAGCCTTGTCACTGCTCTGGGTCCCCTCCCCCGGGGTAGGGAGCTCAGAGTAGGAGACTGGGAAGAGATTTCTTTGGAAACAGCTGTTACTTCCTTGTGAGTCCTCACCACTTCCAGTGGGGGGCTAGTGAGAGGGGTGAAGGACAGGACTGGGGAGGTTTGTCCTGCGGGCCCCGCAGGGATGGGGGACCAGGGGACAGGGGCCGACACCAGGCCTGGGAGAGAGGAAACCGTCGTGCACTGAGGTTGGGGTCCTCGCAGGCAGACAGCGGATCTTGGTGTCAGGGGAGGAATACGGCGGGCCACCAAGCGTCGGCAGGGAGACACAGCTTGGGTGGTGGGTCTGGTGCCGCTCAGTGGGGACGGCTGGCCAGATGTCCAGGGGCTGTGGGGCGGAACCTTCAAAGGACCACCCAGAATAGAGATGCAGCCACCCAGGGTCAAGGGTAGGAGAGATGGGACCAGTGGAAACTCTTAGAACTGACAAAACTCTTCCTCGGAGGAAGAGACCATCGTATCCGTCTGCCAGACCCCCAGACAGCAAAGCCACTCGGCCCTGTGAGAATGATTCCATCATTGCTGGCCTTCCTGGAAAGGCAGGAGACAGGCTGGGGAAGGGAGTTCAGGGCAGCAGAAGTGCGGGGGTAAGCTGGGATTGAGGAGAGAGGGTCCTTCCCATCCCCCAGTGTCAGCTTCCAGCCCGAGACAGAGCCAAGCCAGGGGAAGGGGAGATTGCTTTGAATTTTAGTTTGAAATTTTGTATATTTCATGAGACAGGAAGTTCTCATTTCTGAACTGAGACAGAAACCAAGACCAGAGTTCTCATTTGGGGCAGGAGAAGACCACCCCACTGAATAAAAGTGACGGGGGCGGGGGGTGCCTGGCTGGCTCCATTGGTGGAGTATGTGGGGCTCTTGATCTCAGGGTTCTGAGTTTGAGGCCCAAGTTGGGTGTAGAGATTAATGTAAGTTAATTAAATAATAAGTTAAATATGTATTATTTAATAATGATTAAATAATTAATATAAATTAAATTAATAAAATATCTGGGGTACCTGGGTGTTGGTGAAGCCTCTGACCTTCCCACAGGTCATGATCTCAGGATCCTGAGATCAAGGGTCCAGGCTATGCACTCAGTGGGGAGCCTGCTTCTCCGTCTCCCTCTGCACCTCTCCCACTTGTGCTCTTGCTCTTTCTCTCTCAAATAAATAAATAATTTTTTAAAAAATAGAATCTTAAAAAAAAAAAGTGAAGGGGTGGTGAAAGACAGAAATGGAGTTGAGTTTGGATCCTAATCAATGAGCCAGAATGAAAATCAGATTTTCAGGGGCGCCTGGGTGGCTCAGTGGGTTAAAGCCTCTGCCTTCGGCCCAGGTCATGATCCCAGGGTCCTGGGATCGAGCCCCGCATCGGGCTCTCTGCTCAGTGCAGAGCCTGCTTCTCTCTCTCTCTCTCTCTCTGCTGCCTCTCTGCCTACTTGTGTTCTCTGTCAAATAAATAAATAAAATCTTTAAAAAAAAAAAAGAAAATCAGATTTTCAGAACACTTGAACATCGTCTTCGGAGAAGTCCTTTCTCCACATTGGACTGTGTGTGTGTGTGTGTGTGTGTGTGAGAATTACCTCCCTCTACTCAAGAAGCACACGCACTGTTTGTTCTTGTTGGTGGAGACGGGTCTAACCCACCTGAACACAGCTCCTGTTGGTGGATATCTGAGGAGCTGCCATGGGGGGGTCCCTGGGTCTCCTTCCCAGAGAGCTTGTCTTCAGCTGCAGGGTTGCAGCTGGATCCCTGCTCCTCCGGGGCAGGTTCAGAGAGCACATCGGGGTGGGGGCGGGGGCAGATCTTGGCCCCAGAACCCCCACTAACTTAGCAACTTGCCCTGGCAGAGACTGGGCTGATCTGCTTTGCATGACAGGGGCGTGGGCTCCCCCTGCCCCACTCTGCTTCCTTCCCTTTTATCTTTTATAGGGCGGGCATTCCCCTCCACCACAGGAAACCTCCTTCACACCCAAAGCCCACCGGCAACTGCCTCGCAGAGACCCCCGGACTCACCTTTTAAACTCGGGATTACACACGTGACCTTGTTTCCGTTTTTAAAAAAATTCTGCTTTAAATTTTTTTAAACAGGAAGACTGCATAAGAACGTTTTCATCTGCATTTTCAGAGAACCACAGTCTCTCAGGTTTGATGCTCCCAAATTGAACTTCCAGAACTGCTCACCCTTTTCCCTTCTCCACTTCGCAGATCCTAGTACCTTGAGGTCATTTCTCCTGGAGGACTTTCTCTGACCTCCTGAATTCAGATGTTAAACCCCTTGTCCTAAGCAACCCAGACGAGTCCGTGGGGGAAACTCATCCAACTCGCTCTTAGTTGTCCTTGGTCAGATCTCAGCCCCTGAGAAGTCATGATCTGAAGATCTTGGTCACGGCTAATTGCTCAGAACTTAGGGCCTGGGCCAGCAGCTGCTCAGAAAGTATCTGACAAGGGCTGAATCTGACGCCGCGAACGCCCGGGGGGCTTCCAGCTGCCTCCGCCGTGGCCTCAGTCTTAGGCCATCACTCCTGCTTCCTGATCACCACACAGACCTGTAAGACTGGGCACTCGAAAAATGTAAAAGTTCTCCTGTCCGAGTAGCCAGCCAGAGGGTCTGTAGTCCCCCACCGACCCAAGACTGTCCCCTGTGAGCTTGAACACCAGAGACGGAGACTCCTCCCGAGGCCACCGGGCGTCCTGAGCAGCTCCGCCTGTCAGACCTCCTCTAGCTTTGGTCCGCGTCACAGCCTCACAGGACAAGTTAGTCTTTCCGTAATATTAACCTAGATGGCCTCTCTGGCCCAAAGTGTGCTTTTTTTTTTTTTTTTTTTTTTTTTCCTTAAGAGAGTTAAAATTTTTCTTCCTCTTGATAGTCTCTCAAGTGGGAACCTGGCAAGCTTGAAATATGGAGTGCTTCGTTTGTTCGTCCGTTCCAGAAGTATCAACCGGGTGCTGCCTGTGTCCAGCATGGGACATAGAGGTGTCCCAAAAGACGGGGTCCATCTGGGGAGACAAAAACGCTTATAAGGTAAATGCATGACAGCAACATGGGAACCGCCGAGCAAGAGCTGACGGAGGATACGCTCAGAGCCAAGAGCTCCGGGCAGGTGGGGGAGGGGGGCTGCCTGGGAGCACAGGGGCAGGGCGTCTAGGAAGGTTTCTCTTAGGAAGTGGGATCTGAGTGGGGTCTGATGGACAGGAAGCACGGGCCAGTGGGTGAGCCAGCCGGGCAACCAGACTCCGAGAGAGAACTTCCCAAGATGGACAGGGAGGGGCTTAGTGGGGATGAAGGAAGTTGGAGGCTGCTGGCGGGGCGGGGGGGGGGGGGGGGGGGGGGGGGGGGG